>NW_010223497.1:0-16764 GCF_000695765.1 Mesitornis unicolor | reverse complement strand
TTCTTTTCCCTTCCCACTGTACTTGTATACACTGTGCATTGAGTAAGTCCACCTCAACAATAAAGACCATCCTGGAAAAGGCCAAGGAGAAAGCTTGCCACAGATTCAGAAAATTACACTGTTTGAGTAACAGTTAGTGAAATGCCATTGTACTGATCATCCTTTTATTTAATGCGACTATGTGTGAGTTTTTCTTCGTATTTTTCCAGTGTGAAAGACTGTTAGAGCTCAAGGAACCAGCGGATTCAGCATCTAGTCAGACCTCAGTAAAGACAGAGGTATTACTTACCTTGAAAATGAAGTGAGTGACTTGGTGTGTCTTGCAATTATGAAGTTCTGGCTCATTTTCTAAACCACTCTCTATTATATTTAGTCAATATCAGGAAAGATGAAGCTAAATTTACTTGGCTGTTGACTCCATGAGCAGTACACTCCAAAAGTCACATGCCTGTGCTTTTTCCATCCAGCATGGCTTTAAGGTCCTGGAGACTATTGATCTGTTTTCCCAGTGCTCAGGAGACTGGCATCTCGTCTGACACCTATTCATATCTTTTTTCTTAGTTGCATTTGGTAGTTACGCTCGCAGCTATTGTGAAAACCCAAACCACTGAAGCTCCATGTGTCTACAACAGTTAGCAAGGACTCCTTGTGAGAATATTCCTGCTCCTCAAATCTTTTTCTTAGTCTTCTTATTTGGCAGGTACATTTATGTTTTAGTGTACAGGAGAACCCTTCATCATATTCCTTGTATCCATACCTGGAGTTTCTTAAGCATGCTCCTGGTGTATTTCAAGTGGTTCCCCTACCAGTGGAACCAAGGCTGAAGTCACAGATGGATGCTGTCCTGAAAGCACTGTTTGCAATGTAGACCCAAGATCCTCTAACTTGCCTTGTACATACTGAGGTTCAGCAACCACTGTGAGGTTTAGTGCTGATATAGATGTGATGTGGACACAGTCATGAAACCTTAATAGATCTCAGAAAACTGAACCCCATTTTTCCCCTCTTTGCACTGTACTAGTGAGTAATGTAGATATTCCCTGCTGGAACAAAGGGCATTTCAGCCAGCTGGGACAAGAACCAAAACTACTTCACCCCCTCTCTTTCCTCAGCTGAGCTCTTTTCTCCTTTATAGTTGTGAAGCAGATGCCCGATTATCTCCTGCTTTGGCCTGATAATTCCCTTGGTCAAGCCCCAGAATTTGTCTCAAAAGCATGTTGCAGTGTATTAGATCGTCTGGTTCATGCATGTTAACCAGTCTTAGCACTTTTGTCTACAAGCTTTCCTGCATAAATGGATATCTCTAGTTCTATACATGGGTTGTACTAGAGACAGATGTGTTTGTCATCATCCTGTAGGGTTTTCAGTCATAATTTCACTTCAATGAACTAACTTACTTTGGAAGGATAATTTTCAGCAGTTAAGGAGGCATCAGTTGCTGCAGTTTAAATGGCTTTCAACATAAGAGTACAATGGATGAGTGTGCAATATATAAGTACTATGCTGAATTTTCCTTATGAAAGTTTTCAGCATCATGGTTTTCTACCCAGGAAATTAGTTTTTCACAATGATGTTGTAAAACTGGAAATAAAGAGTGAAACAACCTTTAAACAATTATATGTTGTCCAGCTTAGTAACTTTGGCAAAGTCTGTCACTGTCCTTCTATGTCCTATGTGATAGTTTTCTGCACTGCTTTTAAATCTCTCAAGAAAGTATGTGGAGCATGTGGTGCAGGATGTATTTTCCCTTGCTTCCTGTTCTCCTCCTGCTCTTTCAGTTTCAGGGTAACAGCTGTTCAAGGAAAACTTGAGTTTCTTACCCTATGGTTTTTCAGCAGAAAAAAAACCTGCTTATTTTCATCTAATCCAGTTATTTAAATCTCTGTATTACTGTACACCTGACCTCCCTTGTGTTATTTTTAACTTAGTGGAAAACAGAAAGATATGTTTTACCAGCACCACCTGCTTAAATTAAAAAAGCAAAAGATAACTGAGTTTAGTATTCTCTTACCTTTCATGCAAGAAGAAAAAAAATGAAAGTAATAAGCTGTGAAGTAGTACAAAGTACTAAGAGGGATATAAGAAGATGTTTCTAAATCCAAATGTAAAGATTTCCTTTTTTTTTAATTAAGGCTTTATTAAAAATGTATTTATATCAGATTTATTTAGCCAGTGATTTTGACTGGATTTTGAATTCCCACAATTTCTACTGTGGCTGTACACTATGAAAACAACTGTCGGTGTTCAAAAGTAGCATAGTTAGTCACAGCATTGGTCCTTTTAAAGAGTTGTTAAACTTATGCTGTGACAACTCTGATAAACTCAATAGCAAGAATCCTTTTAAAGTGGTAAAACCTTTTAGCTGTGTAACAAAAAATCTTTGACATTTCCCATGTCAACTGTCCCCCTAAAATAGGTTACTATTGTCATAATACAGAGTTCAGAAGACATTCTTTTTTCCTTTTTTTACTCTAGGATTTCAATTTAGAAAATTGTATTAGATTCAGTGACCTTTGGTTGTGTTTGTGTTATTTTGTGATGTCTGGGAGATTCTTCAGCTGTTACAAAGCAGCAGAGAATGTGCTTTTGGGAGTTTGAACATATTCTGTGGAAAAACACTGGTGAGCAACTATCCACTTTGGGATTCTTTTTTCTTGTTGTTTATTCCAATGAGTGACTGACAAGGTAGTTGCCAATTTAACCTAATACTTCATCAAGCAATTGTGTGACACAGTGCAGACTCTGATTTTCATATCCTTAATATGAATTTTAAGTTTAGAATGGACTTTCATTTTGTAGAGCTGGCTCTTGTTTTTTGTAAAAAACAACTATTAATCCACAACACCAAAAGGAGAGCGACCTCATCTTGCTGCTATGTCATTTTATTAGTACATAGTGGCTAAAAATTAAACTTTTTAAAAGCTACAGGTTTTGTTTTCATACACAGAGCTCAAAAGAAGAATGCCTCTTTATAGAATGTGATGTGTGTTTTTAAGTATTAAAATGGCAAGGATTAATTTGAACAACATGTAAATTTTATCTTTCACCTGGGTTTCATGTGTAGAAGTAGTAGTGTATTACAGTGAAGAAAAATACTTTTATATATAAAGGATATTTCATCAGCAGTTGTTTAGCGACTTGTTCATCTGTTATGTTATTGCATGTCTATTATAAGAAATGTGATCTGGAACTTCAACATATCTACTAACAATCTCAAGATTGTTACAGTGATAGGGTTAACAGACCATTAGTATGTTCTGTTTAATATATGTATGAGGCAGTCATTAGAACAGATGATTGAGGGTCAGGATGCTCGGTTACCTGTCTCCACTGAGTCAGGATATGTCTGCAACTTCCATACAACTGGTTTCTACTTTTTCATTTATAAAATGGGGATATCACACACACTAATGGCCTAGACTGAGGTCTTTGGATGAGGGACAGCTTATAAGAAAATACCTGAATACCTGAATATAGCCAGTATTCTCCAGAGTAGCAGGTACAGACAGCCACCACAATGCCAGACCGTGCTGACTGTGGCTGTTATGCTGGTAGGCATCTGTTCTTCCACTGGTTTGTCAAGTGGTGTCAGCTTTCCCTCATATGAATAACTGGCAAAGAAACATGATGTTACTGGAAGAGGTGAGGTTGCCAACCATATACTGCAAATTGCTATATTTTGTTGTGGAGAATGGCCAAAATTATATATTCCTGACCACTATGGTAACAGTCCTGACTGCTCTTTCAGACCAGCACAGACAGTGGAGCTTCATTACCCTTCCACAGCAATGGGGAAGGCTCTTTCACTTACCGTATCACAAGTGCCTCCTTTGCTCTTGCTTTCTTGTCTCTGTATGGATGATCTATCATCACCTGATTTCTTTTCACTGTTATTGTCTACCACAGGCAGCTCTGTCATCCTTCAAATTTCTTTCCTGTGTACTACTGAGGTCTGTACAGATCCATTGCTACTTTGAGGTCAAATTTCATTTCCAGTACCCTGTTGACTCTAAGGCATACTCCTTTACCCTAAGAGACTATAGGGACATTCATGCTCATACTTAGGGACTCTGTTTTCCTTCTCTGCCCATTGTCACATCCCTCTTTTTCTTAAGCAGATGTAGGAAACTATGACTACTTAGTTAGCAATACATTTAGACTTAGCTCTCTGCTTCCCCTGAAGCATTTAGTTCATTGTCTGTACCTAATCCTCAATGGCTTTATGGAAAGAGGGTGTATAATTAAAAGGCAAGAATGCAAGATTATGCATCTGGGAATTCCAAACAGCTGCCTCTTCCTCCTCCTCCCCATAATTCTTGAACAGAAGTTATAACATAGCTATTACTTGAAGAATTTTGGGATATGGATTGCCAAATTCAGTGGAGTTTAGAGCCCAAGCGATTTCTCCTACCCAGTCTGTTTTCTGGTGTTCCTGTTAGGATCATTTGTTAGCATGGCTTAGCATGCAAGAGAAACATAGGCACAGCACACAAGTGTTGTGCCATGAAGGCAGACAAAGCATACACCCGCATAAATACCAACAGCAGTCACACAGAAATGAACAACACAGTGTGGTCCTGTTCCCCCTCTCCAGGTGATCCATTTACTAGTGGACATTCATACACCTTTACTCTTCATTCACAGTCACTCCTAAATTCGTGGGTCCCTAGGTCACACAGGTTTGTCCAGGATCCGTGCTCAAACCCATGGCCCCATTTAACTCATCTCCAGATCTGACCTTTTTTCTTTCCAGATTCTGGTCTCTTTCAACTGGCCAACTAGTCCAGCTTGAAGAGTGCTAGAGTCATCTCCCCACACCTCCGCACAGAGAGCAAGGTCACAGAGGAAAAAGTGAGGATCAGGGCTCAAGAAGATAGAACAGACTTCAGTGATCAGGTTCAGCTCAGCTAGACAAGGGTATTGACCCATTCCCTGTTTTTTATTCTTTCCCTTAAACATTCTGTAATATGTTTCACTCATTCCCACAAGCCCCTTAAAGATCCTGATAATAGGTTTGGTTTCTTGTGTAAGACCCAGGATACTCTTGTTCCTCTCCCTGCACCCCTTCTTATCAGTTACAGAAAGCAGGCGGAAACCCTCCAAGGCCTTGAGTGATTCATTCAGTCGTGTTCCCTCAGTCTGTGACCTGAGAGGTCTCGTCTTTGATATTGTCTCTGTTATCTCTTGTTCCTTAGGGCATGTGTATCTAGATGAAGGTTTCACTTTTTCTGTCTCTTTTTTTGTTTTTCAACAATATTCTCAAGAAATGTCCTTACATTACAGTTATCTACACATCCTTTACATTTTACACAGCTTTAATCTTCCACATATCCTTACAGTACTTACTAGTATTGCTCCATGCTGGAGCAACTAAAGCTCATCTGCTTATAAAAACTGATTTACAGCCAAAAATAAAGCAAATCCTCTCTGTTAGAACCATTTATTAACAAGATTCTGAGGATGATATCACCCAATGTTCTTCTGAGCAATACAATGTGCTTTTTGTAGACTCTGAAGAGAACAACAGCTACAGAAAATTATTTTGATTTTTACATGGTATTACTGGTAGAAGAAATACACTGACATTAAAAGAAAAACATCTCTGGTAACAACAAATAACTAGCCATTTGGTTTATATCATAATTTAACATGAAGTCTCAAGAATTACTCTAGTCCTGTGAGCTTTTAAAATACCCAGTAATCTTCAGATCTTTCAGTGCGCTTTGACAGCTTTTCTACAACAGCAACCAAGAGAGTGTGCGTATTCTGCACATAACTCCTAGTATTCAGGAAAAAAGGAAAGCCAGAATATTTTAGCTGCAACCCTCTACATTTCCCAGAGTAAGTTATTCAACAGTTTCTTAGCAATTTCATTGCTATAGTGCCTTACATGAGAAGTTGCACGAGACTTCATTTCACATGATGTTCTTCAGCTGTGAATCTGAAATTATTGAAAAACTCAGTTTTCAATAATTATTTTATCCTACAGAAAGAGGACTCTTGATGAACACTAACTATTATGTGAAGGAAAAAACCCAAAAGAACTGAACAATTTTGTCTCAATTTTGATTGATTCAGAATTTTTAACATGCTGTAGAATGCCCGTCAAGACATTGTGTAGACCACAACTCCTTTACAGAGGCAGCTTACACTTCCTTGTTGTGCTTCCATGTGACACAAGCCACATCTGTTCCCTCACCTTGAGGCAATCAGAATGTTGAATAACTATGGATTTAAGGATCGACTTATTTGATTTAGAACTCAAAGCAGTCAGAGTGGCAAGGTAGGATTTAAAGCCATTTTTTCCTTTCCAAGAATTACATCAGAAAAGCAGGAACTTTCTTAGATATAGGAAAACACATGGATGAATAAAAATGATTTCTAAATGAAATGGCATAGCTTTTTACTGGCTACAAACCTTAAAAACTCCTCTGGGAAGTACCAGTATTGCATCTTACATAGCACAACACAAAAAAGAACGTATTTTGCTAGAAACTGGTGATGATTTTGTTCATTACAGATTCCTATGAGTCCGTGGATTAAGACAACTTCTCTCTAAAGTCCATCCCCATGTGCTGAGACAGCCAGCCATTCTAGGGGTCAGGATAGCCACCAGGTCTACCTTAGCTGCACATTTAAAAACCCAGGAAAGGAATGGTTGCTTCTGGAGGCAATATTTTAAAGGATATGCATCTCTTGCTCAGGATCAAAATCTTAATGAAGAAGCATTATTTTCGAGATAACTGTTGTTTTCTGGCAATATTTTTCTATAGAGGAGATCTCATCCTTTTCCCAAGTGTATCTAAAGGCATTAAATACCCAAACTAGATCTTACCTTGCCCAAAATATTCAGTGTTCATAGCTATTATTAAATTTTTTCCTCCTTTCCTGTATATGGAGAACAGGACTAGATAACAGAGGCACATTGTGAACACATGAATGGTTTAGAAGTGTGCTATCTTTCAGAAATAATCCTCTGAGAATAATCTTTTTATGCTCACATTGTTTATCTCTTCCCATAGGACTGATTTCTAACAGGTTGCTTTTCACCTTTTACTTGCACAACTGCACACTGCACTTCTCACTGCTGAATTTATTGTTTTGTTGGATCATTTCTGCAATTTGTCAAAGTCATTTTGAATTCTAATGTTATGTTTCAACACACTTGCAGTCTCACCTGGTTTTCCATCATCTATGCATTTAATAATCCTGCTTTTTACTTTAGTATCATATTCATTAATTACAAGATTTAAGTGAAAACAGGTTTGGAGCAGACCTCTTCTGCTGTGGGTGGTAATTCATTGACAGCTACCCTTCTTATTACAGTTTCCCAACAAGATTTACGTCCATGCTTTAGCAGATTTTATCCTATAATAAATTTTGTCTAGATCATGTCTCTCTAACCTGCTTATCAGAGTATTGTGCAGGACATCATTGGAAGTTTTATTATTGCCATGATATGAAACATGTTTCTATGTTTCTGTGTTTCTATTCTATCCACAAGTCTCATTACCCCTCTGCAGAATAAAATTATATTGATTTGACACGTAATTTTTCACATATCCACATTAGCTGCTATTAATCCTGTAATCTTTCAGTCACCTCTCTACTTCCAAATTGTTTAGTATCAAGGTTAGTCAGGGACCACAATGAAGCTGAAAAATCTGTAAAATCCCCAAGAAATCCTCCAGCTTGCTTCCTTTTACCATGCTTAGGGTTAGCCTGCATTTAGGCTGCCTCTTGTCCCTATGAATTTTCAAAAATAGCTGCAAGAATGTGTTTGTTTAAACCAGTTCCATAAGTATTTTAGAATGAAATTTATCAGGGCTGATCTCTAAATTGTTACCTTACCTAAATGTATTTGTACCTAGTTTCCCCTTGCTCTAGACTGGGATCTTATCCCACTGGACTGAAGAAATCAGTTGTGGAAGCCAGTGCTGACAAATTGGGGATTTCAGGGAGATGAGATCCAAAGAGGGCACAAAATCATGGGTTTCCTTAGCTGTTAGTAGTTTTCTTCTCTTGGGTAACAAGTGAGGATTTTTTTTTACTTTTCTGCTAACACGCTGTACATTTGTTATTGTGATCTGTCTTGTTGGTTTAATGGGGTTTATGCCTTGGTATTTTGTTTCCACATGCTTGCCTGTGTTATTTTGTATTCATCTTTAGCAATCTGATTTGGATTTCACTTCCTGAATTCTTCTTTTGTTTGAAGTAACTGAAGAATTCATTAGTTAAATTGATCGCTTCTTATCCTTCCTCTTCACTGCACTATAAGATTGTGTGAAAGTAGATGAGGTGGATACCAATTTAACAGAGGGAGATAGATAGCTAATAAAATACAGAGTTAGTTAGCTTTTTCTTAATCAGCTATATATCTCATTTACATAACATGCAGAATCATTGGAATTGTTGGTGTTTATCAATTAAATATTTTAAGATTAATAAAATAACCTTGTCTAGGAGAGCATTAATTCCTTTTTTTGTCTCTCACCTGGTTTTATAAAGTCTGTTTCATAAGCTTACAGCTAGTTCATTAACTCTGTTTTGCAAACAGTGCTAATACTAGTCAATTATACTAGCTAGCATTTGACAAGACCTAGAAACACCTTTCCAATTACCCACAGAGTCACTACATGAGCAGTAATTTACAGATATGAACAATACCGGCATTTCTATTTATAAGTGTTTCTGATTGCTTTTGTTTTGATTACTTATATGTACATGCACATAAGCAGGACTCATCAGCTCATTGTGGCTTGAAAGTTGACTCAGTCTGGCAACTGATGCATCTACAGCAGATCAGCTGTTCCTTCATTAAAAGCTGTCACTACGGCCTCTAAGAATTATTATAATTAGCTTTGCAGAATTCAGCATCGCTGGACAAGGATGAGTCCCCTTATGCTGCCAGCATTAAATAGCCTCAGTGTTTACAAAAATAAATGACATCTGGCAAGGCATGGTATCTTGGTCCTTTGTAATTAATATTATTCTCTATTACTTTTGAAGAAAAGTTGATCATTTGTTATAAGAAAAAGATCTAACAAATAATATGCAAGGAAAATAAAAGATCTTAAGTTGACACTGTCATACATGCCAACAGTGAGTAGCAAAGGAATATCTGTATTACATGCTTCAGGCTGTGAAATATTGCCAAATTTTACCTGAGAATAAAGGCTTCGAGGGTCCATGTGACCTCCCATTCTTCTTCTGTGATTTGGTCAGAAGAGAAAGCTCATTAAACCTGCTTGTTCTGAGATCCACAGTGAAACTACAATAGCCCTGCAGCACCTGTTTGTAGCCAACATTTTTTTTAATGTATCTTTAGTGTTAACAGCTTTTCTAACCTTCTGTTTCTATTGGATTCACCTCTGAGGTGCCTGATTCAGAGGTGCAGGTGCTCTTATGCAAGGAAATTCCTTACCATTTCAGGAGAACATACCATTACTCAAAACAGCTCTCTATCAAACTCCAACCCCTACTTCATGAAGCTTTTTCCATGCTGAGAAGAGCATAAGGAAGGTTGAATATATATTTCAAATTCACAGAGCTTAGCTTTATAGAGTGTAATGTTCCCACAGGCAGGCATTGACTGAGAGTAAAATGGGCTAGGTTTTAATGTCTAGTGATTCTTACTCATACACTCAAAGAATGTGCAGGGGAAACTAGTCACTAGGTAGTCACTGCTCTACTTTTGGGAGACACAGCAGAGGCAGTGCTCCAGGCTGTTGTTTGTAGTGGCTACGTAGTCTGCTACTTTTCTTTCTGCTCTGTCAGAAACTATCACTATCATGAGACGTAAGAAAAGGGTGAGCCAAAGAAACATGGAAATTGCCCATCACCTTGGCAGGCATGTGTGCATTTTCAAAACCTCTTCTGTCCTGTTGGTGAAGAACATGGGAACAGCGTTCTTTCCTACCACATGGAAGGAAGTATGTAGCATGAGTACTCTGGCTGTAATTGGCAGGAGGTAAATGAGCTAGGAATGGGCAGCAGGGGGGCTGGGGTGGAAGCACGGGCCATAGGTGCTCTGGACATAGTTAAATGGTGGGGAGTATGAAGCCTATGCAAGAGCTGCTATCCAGCCATGAATACAGACACGGATCTGGCCATGAATACAGCCACAGATCCAGCCGTAGATCCAGCCATAGATCCAGCCACAGATACAGCCATGGATACAGACACAGATCCATAAACAAATCCAGACACAGACGTTGACAGAGACGTGGATATGGATACAGACATGGACTCAGTCGTGGATACGGATATGGAGATGGATACAGACGTGGACATGGTTTCAGTCGTGGATATGGATATGGACATGGATATGGACGAGGACATGGTTTCAGTCATGAATATGGACATGGATTCAGGTGTGGATATGGAAATAGACACAGATACAGACATGGATATAGAAATGGTTACAGACATGGATACAGACGTGGATATGATAGAGAGATGGATACAGATACAGATGGATACTGTGCAAGAGCTGCTATCACCTCTGCTGGAGGGCCTTCTTCCCCTCTTGTCCACCTGATTTTTGATACAGTGGTGGGATTTGCTTCTGATTGCATTAGAACAGACATTTATGTGTTGTAAGGTACAATCAGGTATGATTTTGGACACCATTTTGCAGGTCCTAGAAAACAAATAAGGGTTTTAAATCTAGACACAAAATGAAGCTAGTATTTTCAATAGGAAAAATGGTTTTTCACTTTATGTTTGAAAACCATCTTATCAGAATGTGCCAGTGGTTAATTTTCCTAACATTTTATGTGTGTAACACAAAAGGACAATAAAAAATGGGAAAGGTAAAAACAATCATAGATTGTTAGGTAGACCATATGGTGAGGACAGGTCTTGAAGAACAATAAAGTCGTCATCTTCTGGCCTTTAATGTTCATTTGTTTTCCTGTTTGCTTGTAATGTGCCTTGTGGCAGCATTATAAATCTTCTTCCTGTGTAATAACTCTCACTACTTCTTTTCTTGCAATTACAAAAGGTGTTTTATGTTTATCAGCCATTCCAGACAACACAGATCCTATCTAATGTATATCTGGAGCAGTAAAAAGATTGAGTGTAGCAGTGCCTCATATAGTGAGATACATAAAATCAAACATTAATAAAGGCTTTTGACAATCACCATCTGCTTGATCTTCACACTTCTCCCTCTGCTTTTTTAAGAGATAAAGTCTTGAAATATTTCAGCATTTCCTCTAACCCATCTAGCCTGCCAATTTTTGTGTAGATCAGAAGATCTCAATTTATGAGTTACTTAGTCCTATGAACAGAGCAGAGAACAGTGTTTTTGTTGGGGTCATGGATGTTACTTTTGTGTCTCTGGAAAATGTACAGAAAATATGTTGGAGCACTTCTCAATCTGAGGATAAGTTGCTGCAAAGAATTGACTGTAGGGTCATGGAAAGCCATGGAAAGTGTGATTACATATACTGAGATGTAGGAGGAAAAAAGATTGAGAAGCTCTTGAATAGAATATCCAGTTATAAGGCTCCACTTGAGCTGAAAATAGAATTACCACTTTACTGTTGCAAACACAGGGTATCAGTGCAGTTTTTCTTGATGCAGTTTGTTGAATGTCCATCTCGGCAGCTAAAGCATAGGAACTGCAGAACTTCATCACAAGAATTCTCTCTTCATGGTGTAACCTTCTCTACCATAAATTAGATCAAGACAATTTAGAAGTATCAAAATTGATATTTATGTCTCTTTATGTAGACCCCTCAGTTAGCAACCACATTTCATAATTACACTGTCCCCCAGTTCAAAACTAAAATCAGATTTTACCAAGTTAAAAAAAAACCCAGAAAGTATGAAGTATGAATCCGTAGGCTGAAAATGATCGGGTTTTCGTCAGTTCTAGTTCTTGCTTGTCTTCCACACATTACTTACTGCTTTCCTGTAAGCACAAACATTAGGCTACAGTTTCATGCTCTCAGTGAGTTTAAGGAAGAGAAAATAGATTTAAGATTCATAAAAATATTAAAACTATGTATTTTGATATGTGAGGAAATGACCTTGTAATTAAACATGCCTCAAGAATTTTCGTATAACACAGTGAAATACTTGAATCAATTTAACCCATGGCTTATATTAGTTCTCTTTTCTATAAGTAACAATTTTCTTCCATCTGCTAAAAATAGTATTAATCCTATATTTGGTGAGATAAAAAAACAATAGCCAGAACTCATGTCATGTTATGAGTAACAATTTAGTGATACTATGAACTGCGTTAGCCTTGGTCAAACTTTTATTCTTCATAAAGATGTAATCCTATGTCCTTCAGAGATGAAAAATCACTGAAACAATTGTACTCTACTGTTCTTTTGCAGGTGATGCCATACCTGTCACAAAGAAAGTTTTCTTACTAATTCCTAATTCTAACATATGTTAGCAAAGGAAAATGTATTTTAACAAAGAATAATATAAATTTTAGAAAGTAACTCTATATATAGAACAAATGTTTTACAAAGTTCTTTTTATTTAATCAAATTTTTGAATTTTGACAATGTAACACACCACTTCTTAACAGCATCAAAGCCAAGTAGTACCAAAATAATCATCTGTCTGTTATTTGTGAATGAAGATCAAGCAGGCAATTTTATTTTACTTAATTTCTTTAAGGAAGAACTGCTTCCCTAAAACCGTAGCCTACAGTTGCATCAACAAAGCAGCTTAACAAAATACTTGCCAGTGGACTATGGATTGATGTCAGTGCAGGAAGCACGTTTTCCTAAAAGAGAAACTATGTGTATTTCTGTAATTCCTAAAGGAACCCTACTAGAGACTCTAGGGATCAAAGAAAAAATGATAAGTTTCTAACAGAATATTTCTCCCACCCCACCAGTGTATTCAACACCAGTTTGTTGAATCCAAGTTAATCTTTTGTTGAATCAATCCAGAAATAAATGTCCAAAGAGTTGTCACAGCACTTTTACTGATGTTCATACCACAGATGTCTTCAAATAGCTTTAAGAAGATTTTCAAGACCTGATTGCCCAAAGCCCAGATCAGCCTGGTCTGTATTGGACACTGACCCTGCTTTGCGAAGAAGGTTGGGTGTAGGCGATCTTCCAAGGACTTTTCCTAACTGAATAAACCTATCACTTTGTGATCTCAGTCTGATTTTTAAAATGTTTATTTGCAACCAAAATCCTAAGCATAAGTGTAATAAAGTATTCCATTACTTATGAATCAAAACTCATTTTAGAGGCCTGCAGCATTATCTACTTTTGACATATCAATAGTTCAAAAATGGCTTCTGGGCCAGATGTGGCTTATCTGATGCTTCTGGCTGACTGCCACTCACCTGGAGAAGAGTGAGTAACAATTATTCAAAGATCAGTGCCACCTAAATATCCAAACACATCCATATGTATTTGATCTCTCCTTCCTCTGTATAGCAGTCCATCTCTCTTTTTCATATGATCTACTAAAATGTCCTTTGTTCTCAAACAATGCTTCGATATGTTCTGCTCGGACAAATTTCATTTTCTTAGAAATGGTATTACTCTAAATTTTCTTTAAATTATAGATCTGCATAGCTTTTCCCGTGTCTGCCAGGACAAAAATTTTACAGTAAAATGATGGTTGAAAAAAAAAGTGAAACCTTGTGTTCTAATAAACCAGGCAAAAAATATTGTTCCAACTGGGATTTTCTTCTTTTTATCTCTATTTTGAATACAATGTTAAAAAAACAGATTTGGGGGAAGGGGGACTAAAATGCAAGGTTATGTCATGAGGAAATATGCTAAACTGTCAGGTTGTATTCTGCTGTTAAAGCTACCATCCTTTTTCCATACATACACCAGGGATGATGTAACAGCAATTTTTTCTTTTTGAGTAATTAATGTGTGCTAATACCTACTTTAAGCCACAAGAAATTTTCATGGTAACAAGATTGTTTCTTTGAAAGAAAATTAAACCTCATGTGCATCTTACTCTCCCCATTGTTTTTGTCCATCATCCACCTGGATATTCCTCACTGATGAGAAGAGGTAGAGAAGGACATTCTTATGTTGTTCAGGCAGACTCTTCAGTGAGACTAAGTGCATGTGACAACACACCAAGGGGTCACTTCTTCTATCATCCTTGACACTTCTACTATTGTGCTTTACTATAGTACTCACAAGTGGACTTTACCTGCCCAATCCACTCATTACTGTTATTGTTTATTTCCTCTCAGTTCTGTAGATCTCATATTCTATGACTTTTATAAAAGCCCTCATACCCACATTCTTCCTCCTAGGCATTTCTGAACAGATGGCACATGATAATTCTGGTTGGTTTTTTTAGCCTCCTTCAGACTAAGCAAAGAGCCTCTCTGATGCTTTTCTCTCATTTGCTTCTAATCCCTAATTCCATTGTTTGTCCGAGGGTCCCATTTGTAATACCAGTCACAAAAGTGCTTGAATATGAATAATAATAGTGTAAGTATAGATTATATGACTGCTCCTGATTTGTCTGAAATTATTCACGAACTGATAGGCATAAAAAGATGTGTGTGTGCATGTTTGTGCATGCATGCCTATGTCTATGTATCAGAGGTGTAAACAAAGGAGTGTTTCCATTCTTATGGGAACAGCAGTACTTCAAAATTCTTGAAAATGGAGAAAACAGAAATATCAACAGTTTTTTTGAGCAAAATAAAAATGACCTTTTTATTTATGAATACTACTTTTTGCATAGAAACCTTACCTGCAACAAAACAGCCCATCCCTGCTAACTACAGATCTCCTCTTTCTTGTTTTTAAGATTAAAACAAAGGCTACTAACAAACCTAGTAATTATCACAGAGTTGTTTTTCTAGGTGAATGGTTTCTGTCATCTCCCTCTGTACCTTTTCCAGACTAACATGGCCTTTGTAGCAACTTCCCAAAAGCATAATCTGAATTGCGTTACAAGCATGCATAAATCCCTTCTGTGTTTAATCAGCTGGTTGCCACTTCACCTTTTTTCTCAACTGTGATATTTTGTCCATTATAATAGTCTTTTCAACCAGGTAGATAAAAGTCTGAGGATCTCTGTCCTTGAATGTGTATATTCCTATAGCACCATCATGCGAGTACTGAATCAAAGATCTTGTGGAAAATCAATATGGAATTTCATTTGAACTGAAATATCACCTTAGCTTCCATTTATGTAAACCTCAATGCTCTTTGTACAACCTTTATTTCAGAATATGATGAAAAATTAATTCAAATTGGCTAAACATTGTTAGGAACCAAGATCTTGTTGAAGAATTTATTATACAGGAGGTAATACTGACAGTAAACTTCAGGTATGAGAGGTTGGTCATACTGCAGAGAATGATTTTTCCTTCTTTTCAATCTACTTAAATGATTTATCTCCTTCATAACTTGCAAGTATTGGGTATAGAAGTACAATAGGTTGAAAATAATAAACTCAGAGCTAATATAAAGCTGATATAAATAAGGAGTTTCCATTTTACCACTTGTTTCTTGCAACTAAAGAATATACATTTTGAACATTAGAGGCTGAAAAAAATTAGATCAATTAAATCAATTTCAGTTGAACAACTTTCACAATGATTTTAAAACATTAAGAAATGAAGGATTCATAGCAGATTAGTACTTGCATCTTACTGTAATACATACTTTCAGGAATATGAAACCAAATTGCCTCGTAACATTAGTTTTAAAATACAAATGTACAAGCAATTAAATATATCATAGTGTCAGCTGGTAAGGAAATACTGCATATCCAGCTTGTTGAAGGTTCAATAATTAGTAAATATTAGTGCTATTTCACTGTGATGAATGACAGCTGAATAACTGGTCAACTGAACCTCCTTCAACCATAAATCAAGATATGGCAAAGTAGATATGTTTATTTAAATCCTTGTTAATAGAGGATTTAAATAGTTGTGTCATCTATGAAAGAGACAAGCCATATATCCATATAATAAAGAGAACTGTGTACTAATATAAGATGATATATATTATCCTAGGTGATGTAAAAATTACCCAGTGATGCAACTGACTCAAAACTGTTAAACATTACCTGCTAAAATATAATTAAATTCTTAAGTTGAGTCGTGTGCCCTGGAATGAATTCTGTCTAAAATAAAACTTAAGAATAAATGGTCGAATGAGGTAAGAAATAAGACTGTGGCAAGTCCGTGGGAAAGGCATTGTAATGCAAAATGAATGTGAAATAACCTGAATCATGTAGGCAGTGGGGAGCATGGCTGAGGAACAGAGATTTGTAAATAATTCACGGAAAAATTACCTAACTGTTAACAAGATCATATTATTTCAGAATAATTTCACTTTGGGTTCTATTTGTGCCAAAATCCTGCTACATATGAAAGGAAGAGGCATTTTTCATATACCATGGTAACCTCTTACACTGAAAAACTGGAATTCTCCTTTAACCCATAGAAATTGTTATTCAGACAAGATCAGTAAGAACTTCACTGTTTTGTACTATTCATGAAAGAGTAGATATATAATATATAGATCTCCATAAGCCCCCCCACCCCTTCATCAGATTAAAATGTATTTTAAGATATCATTGGTTATTTAAAGAGAACTTATATTTCAGTTATATTCTCCAGCAGTAGTCACGGGGGAAGTAAAGTGTCTGTAGTTCACTTAGAGCAAAATGTGGTTATTCTGAGCAGCTTTCATTAGTCAGCAGCAGCTATATTATGGTAAGGAAAACAAGGGGAAAAACTTTTCCAGGACTGAATGAAAGTGGATTGGACAACAGCTGCTGAGG
>NW_010223496.1:0-17074 GCF_000695765.1 Mesitornis unicolor | reverse complement strand
CTGCTGCTGGGCGGCGGAGTCCGGGCTGATAAGGCAGATGGCCTGCGGGTGTTGTCAATAGGATGTCAGCCAGAAATGTCGACTAGAGGGTTTATCTGTGCAGCCCGGCAGGGAGCACAGTGTCTGTAAATGGGGGTTGGGTTTTCCTCTCTCGGTGCTGTTGTACGCCCAGTGTCAGGTCCAAGGGGAATGCTCTCACTATTTCTGTCTCTGTTCTTCAGATTCCCTGTCTGTGCAGTGGTGCCTCGTGTTTACTGTGCCGATGTTGTCCCAACAGCAAGAATTCAACAGTGACGCGTCTTATCTATGCCTTCCTCCTTCTCCTCAGTACTGTTCTTGCCTGCATTATGCTGGCACCAGGGATGGAAGAGCAGCTGAAAAAGGTATGGAGGGGAAAACCTCTTTATAACTGTCTGCAAAACCATTACTTGTGGCAGTGACTACTGAGTGTCTGTATCTGGAGTAGATTACATGAGAGACGCAAACACCCAAACGTGGTTTGCTCCCTGAGTTAGGAGACTGCGTGTATTGAACAGCTTCTAGCAGAAATAGCAAATTCAGTGATTGTATGTTTGTAAGTGCATGCCTGGTCTCTGAAACCTGGCCAGTCATTATCAGAGACCTGCTGCTTTGGTATCTTAATCTTCCTGGATGCTTTTAGTGATGACAAGGGGAAAGAAAGATGATCATAAGGACTGTGCAGGCTGGCTGAGCATGAGGTCTTTTGTTATCACATCTCCCAGAAGGGAGCTGACTGAGAGCCTTAGCTGTTAAGAATGCTTAAAGAACATAATTATAAATACAGATGTAAATTCACAACTAAATATGTCTTTACGCAGATACCTGGATTTTGCGATGAGGGGCTTCATACTCTGATACCACATATGAATGGCTTTGTCAGCTGCGATGTGTTTGTTGGATACAGAGCTGTCTATCGAATCAGCTTTGCCATGGCAGTGTTCTTCTTTATCCTCTCTCTGCTCATGATAGAAGTGAAAACAAGTAATGATCCAAGAGCCTCGGTGCACAATGGGTATGTGTATGAGCCAGCTGTCTGCTCTTCCAGCTTGTTTCCTCTCAAGCTTCTTTGCTGAACAAAGTGGCAAACTGTTTAGGCATAGACAGCCTCAAGTTTCTTTTGAACTGAATACAGATTAACACTTTAGTCTCCTAGAAAGCTTCCTGTTTATGTAACATGTTCGATGTAGTGATAATGCTCTTAGGTTGGGTAACTAAAAGGGTAGTGTTGTGGGTACCCTGCTGTGTTCCCACAGAGACACTGAGTTTCAGTTATTTTATGTCCCTTTCTTTGCGCTGACTGTAGCTCTCACTGGGTCACTCACTAGGCCAGTCTGACTCAGCAATAGAGCAGCAACTGGTTTCTGATTCACTGATTTAACTGGGTTAGTTCTGGGCTAGATGTCTGGATTATCAGAATAATTTAATTTAAAAGGCACCTTTGGAAATCATCTGATCCAACCCCCTGCTTACGGCAGGACCAATGTGGAGCTGGTAGTTCAGGGCCTTGTCTAGTTGAGTTTTGAATGCTTCAAAGAATGCAATTTGCATATGTTGCTTCTTGTCCTTTCACTGTGCACCTGCGAGAAGAGTCTGGTTTTGTAGTCTTTGTCTTTCTTTTAGGCAGTTGAAGACAGCAGTTAGGTCTCCCTTCTCTCCCATGTACTGACCATTGCTTCACCCTCTCACCCAGCTTTGGTGAACATCTTTATCTTAATCCCACTGAGTACAACTTTTTTTTTCTTTATATTTCTGTTAGACACTCATCTGTGTACAGCAAGCTGCTTGCAGATAATGTAAAACATGACGATAGTGTGCAGAGTAAGACCAGTATTTTCAACTTTTATCTTCTTTTAAAGGTTCTGGTTCTTCAAAATAGCTGCCATTGTGGCTATCATGGTTGGAGCATTTTACATTCCTGAAGGGCCGTTCACAAGAGGTACAGTTAATAGTCATCATGGAATTCTGTTTAATAACCTCAGATCTTTTCACAGACTTACCAGGCTATAATTGTGATAGTAAAAGTTATCTGGTAGAACACACAGGTTCTGTCCTACTTCATTAGAGTATCTTCATTCATCCATTGTTTTGGTGAGCAGCAGAAGTTATGGTAATAAGCAATCTCTTTTCAAGTGTATAGGTGTTGGGTATTAATTTGGGACTCCATGGCACAATTGCTACTGGGCTGAGTCTTCTGACACTCTTTAAATTAGAGGCAGCTCAAAGCACCGACAAGTGCTAAATACTTCCCTAGAGCACTGAAAAGTCTGTGCAAGAAACCTTTACTGTCAGGCCACATCAAAGGGACTTGAAAGGGTTGCTGATCCTCAAAGAAATTAGATGTGATGGTACTTATGTAGGCAAAGTAGTCTTGTGTTAGATCTTGCATTCATTCTGAAAACACGCTGGGCTACATGTTCCCATGCTCAGTTTTACTAGCATAGGCTGCACCTTTGAAATAGCTGGGACTCCTTGCGTGAGTCTCCAGGATGGAGGCAGAAGTGATTTACAGCATCTGCATTTATAAATAAAGTTTCAGATTTTTCATTATTTGTCTGCAGTATAATTAGGAGCTTTTAATTTATTTTTTTTTTAACCGGGTGAAAACTAACCCTATTCTTCTTGCTCCCTTTCCTAGCTTGGTTTGTTATTGGTATTTTTGGAGCCTTCTGCTTCATTCTTATCCAGTTGGTGCTTCTTGTGGACTTTGCTCACTCCTGGAATGAGAGCTGGGTTGATAAAATGGAGGAGGGAAATTCTAAATGTTGGTATGCAGGTAGGAATCTTAACCTGTAAAGGAATTGTTTCTGCTGGCCAGTACTCTGCAGATTATCATTTACTAGTTAGCAAACGTATCCTAGAATTACACTCCACAGTCTCCAGTCACTAATGTAAACATTTGGAATTAGTAGCTGCAATCTTGCCTTTTTCTCATAAAATACGATGCAAAATATTTTAGGCTTTTGATTAGCAGATCTGACAGCCATAATAAACAATGCTTGGCTAGTTCGAAGTGTGAGTGTGGAGCTAGTAGCCTAGATCTCTTCAACTGTGACTTTGCTTTGCCACCTCCCCAGCTGAGGCCCTCAGGAAGTGGGTTGTACCGATGACAGTGGCTGTGGTACAAAACAAAGCCTCCACTCATGCTCCCAAGCTGACCACTAAATTACAAAGTGCTAATTGTTGTGGTTCTTTGCTCATAGGTATGAATGCTGCAACAGTGTTTTGTAGCTTCTTACAAAGAACATAGCAGATTGGAAAGGAAAAGGGGTGGCCTTTAGCATAGAAGGGGGAATTTGGGGCTTGTCAGTGGCCCATTAGAAGTGTGCAAAAAGCACTCCTATGTGGCTTGACATCAGTTAAACCACTTAAACTGCTGCTGAAAACAGGTCTTATTCCCCTGTGGGCAGCATTGACTTTCCTCTGAGCTACACTACTTAGTGAGCCAAAGCAGAAATTTAGCCATACCTAATAAAAATGCATTCTGCTAGTGCAGTTTTCTGAAGTGGACTTCCAAGGGAGGAAGAGGGACTGTCTCTTTGCAGTGGTAGCCGGTCATTAAGTCACCTTAGATGTACTGTTAAACTACATGCAGATTGTAACAGGTAATTTTTTTTCCCCTCCAGCTCTGCTGCTCTGTACAAGCTTGTTCTATGCCTTATCGCTGGTTTTTATTGTGCTCTTCTATGTTTTCTACACGATGCCTGATGACTGCACTGAGAACAAGTTCTTCATAAGCATCAATTTGATCCTGTGCATTGCTGTCTCCATCGTTTCTATCCTTCCAAAAGTTCAGGTATTATTTTTCTCTGCTATTTTCTTCTGACATATAAAGCAAGGAAGTAAGAAAGATGTAGTACAAATTCAGACATAAGAACTTTAAAATTTGGTTATCATAGCTGTGCTAGGTAGGAACGATTTTAAAAAAATCCTTGCTTTGAAACCAATGTACTACATAGTGACATATTTCCTGAAGATAGGCTTATTTTTTGGCTAACATTGTTTTGGACTTTGTTTCCATGTGAGAGACTGCTGGTGTGGTTTTAGTGGTGAAGGTTCTGGCAGAACAGAGAAACCCATTAAGGAAAAACAAAATAAGCAGGGAATTTATTGGCTTAATGCTGTGGCATGAAATTATGTGTAAACATGTTTAATGTGAGAGGAAGCTTGCATGTTACTTGTTTCTGAACTGGTATTGCTCAGATAAATCACATGCTAGATTCATATCTACAAAACTGTTAAGCAAGTTGGGATTAACTCAGTAAGAACCCATAACCAAGTCTTGGGCACAGAAAAGCTGGATTTGGTTTGCTTATTCCTTCCATCTTTGAGTTGCTCACTGCGTAAACTGTTTTACTATAAGGAGTTTCTTCCAGTCTTTCAAACACTGAATGAAGCCCAAACCAAAGTTTTTCATGCTAGTAATTGTTGAGTCTGTGGCAGTAGGGTAAAATTATCCAACTACAGGGAAAATGTACTCTCTTGACCTTAGCTTGCTATTGTCTTTGAACAGGAACATCAGCCTCGCTCAGGCCTCCTCCAGTCCTCTGTGATCACGCTCTACACCATGTACCTCACTTGGTCAGCCATGTCCAATGAGCCTGGTAAGCAACATATGGCTTGAGTAACGTATTTTGGTATGAAAGAAGCTGTTGATGGGGCTCGTTGTTATCACAGATCACTGTGTGGGGATTACTGACCTGTCTAGATAACACCTAGTGAGGCAGTAAAGCTGACTTGACTGAAACCATCAACTTGCTGCTTCGCAGAACTAAACCAGGGTATCTGTGAGGGGAAAGAAAGCAGTGTCAGGGTGTTCTGATTTTATTTAATGTTTTATTTATAAATTATGCCCTTGCCTAGCTTATGGGAAGGAAATGCCACTGCTGCCTCTGGGGAATTGAAGAGATCAGCAGTTTGAGGGAATGAAACATTGCAGGCTTATCTATCATCTTTTCTTAGCTAATTGCTGTCAAGTCTCGTCTCTCTTTTTAATTTGCCTTGAAATCCCTTTCAGAACGAAGCTGTAACCCAAGCTTGCTGAACATCATTACCCAGATAGCTACACCCACCGTTTTTCCAGCAAATACCACTGTGGTACCTGCTACTCCAGCTCCACCCAAGTCCCTACAGTGGTGGGATGCCCAGAGTGTTGTTGGATTGGTTATCTTTGTCCTTTGCCTTTTGTATTCCAGGTAGGTTCTGTGCTGCTGTCAATCAAATGGTAAACAATTGGGATTTGTCTGCCTTTTTTGTTTGAGTCTGGGTCCAGTGAAAAATGTATCAGCTGCCATCTCAGGCCCAAGCCAAACAAAGCTGATAGAACGGTGTTCTGTTTTGTGGATGAGGATAGGCTCTATTAGCCCAGTTCATGTAACCAAACAAAATGTGTTTCGAGGTCTGGACTAGCAACACTGTTTAATTAGGTTAATGAAAGCTTGGATGAAAACAGATTTCTCTGAGGAGCTTCCTTGTGTTTCCAGATGGATTTTTAAAAAGTTATTTGTTAGTCCCAGACATTCATTGTGGTCTGTTGCTTGCTTTATTAGCAAACAGCTAACTGAAAACTCCTGGGAGTTTTTAACCATGTCTGTCTCTGCATTACACTGCAGCATTCGCTCTTCAAGTAACAGCCAAGTGAACAAGCTGACACTGTCTGGGAGTGACACTGCCATTCTGAAGGAGACTGTGGGAACAAGCAGTGAAGCTGCAGAGGAAGGAGAAGTGCGCCGTGTCATGGACAATGAGAAGGATGGTGTTCAGTATAGCTACACCTTCTTTCACTTCATGCTCTTTCTTGCTTCTCTTTACATCATGATGACTCTCACAAACTGGTACAGGTAAGAGCAAGACAAAGTGAGGGGTTTTATGTGCCAGCCGGTGCTTCTAGGTAGACAGGAAACGCCTGCACTATAGGCTACTCCTGCCAAGCTGGTCAAGTTGCTGTCCCTATGCCAGATGTAAAAGGGCAAAATGAGCAGCTGTAGTCCTAGTGGACTGCTTCAAAGCTGCATGGGCAAGAGAGTGTGGTTACCATCCTTCAGATAGGCAAGCAGCAGGAAGGATGTCTGTGAAACTGGCTTGAGGTGGCCTCCTGGGAAGTTTATCAGAGGCCAGCCTAATGTTACTGCCTCTTCACCCTGGGAAAGATGTGTAGGGACAGCCATACATACCACTGAAATGGAGATACGACTTCCTAAATCTGCTGGGAGCATGTGGCCATGTCCTCTGCTGCTGCTGCAGCTTGTAACTATTTCTCCAGGACTGCCATATTATATAAATTAGTAAATACAGAGCAGCAGCCATCACGAGTCTATTGCATAGCTCATTGAAAGGTATCCTTTAAGAGTAGCATATTAACATATGCAACAAGGAAATTCCTGGTTTTAGTTGTCTCGCTGTGCTGCTGCAAAGGCTCTTGCATTGCAGTGTCCCAGAGGATTGTCCTAACTTCAATTCATGAAAGGCAGCAAGGAACAGTGGAAAGTGCCTTCTATATCTATTAATTGACTTTTTTTTACTTTTTAGCCCTGATGCTGATTTTAAAACAATGACAAGTAAGTGGCCAGCTGTGTGGGTGAAGATGACCTCCAGCTGGGTTTGTCTCCTTCTTTATCTTTGGACCCTCGTGGCTCCTATTGTCCTTACTAATAGGGACTTCAGTTAAGTTGCTCCACCTGTCTGAGCTTACAGAAGTGGGGAACTTTTTGCTGAAAGCCAAAATGTTCATCTGTTGCTTTAGTTATACTGTGTTACTGTTTCTTATGTTACATGCAGGTGGATAAAGTTATGTATTATATAATGCTTGATGCAGGATCAAAATTATTATTAGTTATCTTTATATTTTAACCTTCAGTCATGGTTATCTTACTGCATTTTTAGAATTCACTGCAGCTGTGCTGTCAAAGCACAAAAGAAAATACCTGTTCTGTCCAATAGCCACAATCTTTCTATTGAAGTAATATTTAGCTAAGTATGAAGTAATATATTTTAAAGAACAGTTATATTCAGCATAATGCACTAGTATGCTAACGCTTCAGTTTCTGGAAGTGTAAGCTGTGCTGCTTGATTTCTACATTCCACTGCAAAAGTTTATTTAAATTTATACTTACCTTCCTGTGTTGTGGCAAAACTCCCCTTATTCCTCACCAAAGAACAGAACTTTGAGGTTGAAAAATTGGTTGACTCTAATTCCTTTTAAGCACAAACTTGCCTGTTCTGAGAGGCAACTTCTGTAGTGACTTTTTTTAGTATGTTTGCCAAATACTGAGTGGTAAGTGGATGATGAGCTTAAACAACTTTGATTATGGTGGAAAACCAGAGCTTCTAATTGATCTGCCTTGTCTAATATGCTTATTAAAATAGTCTACATGAAATTATTATTATGGGCACTAAGGCATTTGCGCTGTAAACTCAATAAAGCGGACTAACTACTGAAATGGTCCCAGCTCTGCTGAGAAGTGTGAAGAAGCAGCAGTTATTCTCCAATGCAAAACACTACATGTGATTATTAAAATGTTAATTACCTGCTGTAGTGTCCAGTTGGATGTGACTGGTTGTTTTCTCCATGCAGCAAACAGTTAAGTCATAATATATTTCTTTTCAACCAAACAGCATCTTTTGTGTGATTCTCTGAATGTAAAATCATCTTTGAACTTGCTCAAGTATGCTCCTTCTGCAGCAGGAAGCAGTACCTTTCACTAATGTGAGGCTGTGGCAATGTTACTTAGTTGCACCTGTGTGAAACTAAAGTTTATGTTGCTGCTGACTTTAACAATAAAATACTTAAGACGAGACAAGGCAAACACTTCAAATATCAAATCAGCAGCTGTTACAATGTGTTTAATCACCCAGTCATGCATCATAAAATTACACATTTTGACCACTCCATTTTATAAAATGCAATATAAAAATAAATTTTGTCAAAATAAGATGTACACTTAACCACCCAATGCCTCTAGGCCTACATACAAGAAGAAGGCAAAATTACTGGTTTGAGTAACACTATAATTAACTCATGCTCAAATGAGATGTAACAAAAAAAATATACGTCACCCAGTTCCTGAAAATACCTCAGGGTTTATAACACCCAGTTGCAAGAGTATAAATTCAAGTACTTTTATATACAATATGCAGCTACCTTTTGTCCTGCTTAACACCAAAAGCCATGGCTGCCTAATGCAGTTCAAGTATCTTTCCTTACTATGCCTTGGATTTGGCAGGGGCAGCTTAAGTACCTACATATAACCTCTGGAAACAAAGTTACTTCAAGTGGAAAAAAGAACTGTGAAAAAAACAAAAACAAACCCCCATACAACCTGTAAGCTTTTCCTATCTAGTCTCTTAGCTTGCAGATACTTAAAATAAGTGTTTGTTTTCTAAATGCTGAGATTAGAAATTTTGGAAACAAACTCATTTCTCTGCTAGTAAGTGCTAAAGCTCAAAGCATTCTCAGCTCAGTCGTCAGCATATAAGACAGAGCTGTGCTTTCTGTAAGACAAGCTGAGCACTGGTTATGAACCTAAAAAGGGGTAGAGACGGGGCTCAGTTTGGTTGCAACTCTTGAGTTCTAAAGCCAAGAAAGAGCAAATGAGAAGTAACAGATTTCTGACAAAGATAAGCCTGGCTTAGTTCAACCATCCTAACATCAACTGCCCAGCAGCCAGCTTTAAGAAAAAGAAGTTCTGAAGGCATAACATAGGCTATTTTCAGCATTAATAATGTAGCCTTATCTATGTTTAAATAATATGCTTTATTCTTAGTTTGTGAGCAAAGGAGAAAAGAGGAGAGAGATGGATTTGGTTTGCCTACTATTTAAGGCATGCAAGAGAATTATATAAAAGCCTGAAAAAGGGTTTTGGTTCTGTAGAGGTTCCTCAGCCTTCTTCTGAATACCATTAGTTTTTTTTGGTAAGGACAATAAATTGAATTTTGGATACTCAACTTCCTTCTCTAGTAGTTACATAAGAGGACATATGTAGCTGTTCTTTTAGGTTAACTGTCAAAATGCCACCACTTCAAACCCTGCAGCACAAATAAGGAAAGACTATCTAATACCAGTCATGCCTTCACCTCTAGGAAAAATGGTCCATCCTACTTTTTTTTTTTAGTTGTATATTGTGGCTGGAATTAAGAGGCACTAAACCAACAGAAACACCACCCCACGTTCTGGCAGTTTAACAGTGTAGGCAGCCACTGACCTTTCTAAGTCCTGGTGCTGTGTGCTACTGCCCTATTAGGTGGCACAAATAACTGAATTAATCTCTGCAAAATACACAGCACATTCTGGTCAGAAATAAGGAGGAAGTGGCTAGCAGTACTCTTCTACTTTATTTTAAGTAGATTAAAATGGTGGTGTTTTGGTTTTATTTTTCCCCTGCGCTACAGGTAATAGCTGTCAAAGAGAAGTAAGAACTGACTTACAAAGGTAGGAAAAAGTAGATGCATTCAATGAGGAAGATTAATTTCTTCCCACCTTTATTCTAAAACAGCTCAAGTGATGAGTTTCTTGCTCCCACAAACTCTGAACTTCCACCCAGAAAAAAGCTTCATGGTTTACCCCTTTTCAAAACCCACTCTTTTAGAATGCTTGGACAACGGGTAAGGCATTTGCTGCCCCCTAGTTCTAGGATGAGGTCTGCTGCCAGATGAAGAAGTCATTACAGTGTAGAGGAGTCTCTTCTTGGCAGTGCAGTCACGCTGCAGGGGGACTGAGAGGAAGAAAGACATTCATAACAGTTTGGCACTTTGACAAATGAATGCCTGAAATCCTCAAAATGCTTCCATTTTATATTTACAGAAACATAACTGGTACCTCTATCACACTTGGCACTAAATAAAGATTTCATCCAGAGAAAGTGCTCTAGAGATAAGTCTCTAATTAGAAGGGATGTTCTTTTTCACCAAAGAGTGAAACAAAAAGTAAAGTAAAAGGGTGTGCTTTCCTGGTCCTAGTGAGGTTCCCCCATCTCCACACTATTACAGTGCAGAAAAGGTGTGCAAAGAGTGTGCTGAGAGTTAAATTCTAATTCAAGACCATTAAACAGACTGAACTTGGGGAGTGGGAACAGCTTATGTAGACACAGGTATCTTACCCTGATTTGACTTCGGAATCTTAGTTCTGTCTCTAGACAAAGACCTAGAAGCACAGGCATACAAGCTACAGGTGAATATTACAGAGATGATTCAAGTCTAACTTCATACAGGAACGTGACAACCAAAGACAAAAAAGGTAAAGTTGAAAACAAACTTGTAACGTTTCACAAAAGAGCCAACAAGCACAGTGAACAAAATGCTACAATACCAGGAAATTTAAGAATGTGCTTTCAAATAGCCTGTCTGCATTTGGTTTCACAGACTTCAACTCAAATTCTGCCCAAAGTAACAAGCTGAAGAAGCACCTTGCTGTCTTAATGTGACATATTGCCTTCTATACATCATGTGCCAACTGCTACAAAGCCTCCTAACAAATTCTGTGTGTGAGTTACTTGCCCAATTCGTCATCACAACCAGTTGAATTAAAGAACAACTGGTAATGTGAGAAGGTGGCTGACAGCTTTTTCTTATTTGGTCCTGAACCTCATTATTTGAAGCTGTACCTAATCAAAAGCCTTAGTACTTGATTTGAAAAACTTCCTGTTTTCTGAAAATGAAGATTGCATGTTTATAATAAGCCTTGGTATAGATGTTGTAGTAGTTAATCCACCAGTTATAGATGATGTAGTAGTTAATCCACCAGTTATAGCTCTTTCTACTGTGAGGAAGGTTCAGAGATGATGTCCATACTGCTATTCATGGATAAGAAATTTTTGCTCTGTATTAATTTGAGCCAAATATTCATTGAGATGTTCCAGAAATGCCAACTCACAATCTGAACCAGGTGACAGAGGACAGGCCAAGTTAGACTTTTATGTTTTTAAGCAATCTTCACTGACAGAACTATATTTTGCAGGGTTCAAAGCAGTTTTCTTGTCTTGGATTACTGGTGTTTGCAGAAGGGAAAGGGACTGGATGGTCACAAAGCTAGTAAATCATCGCTGTCACTTTTCACCTGGGTGGTGAGGGTATAAGAAAATATCAAGCTTATCATCCTGCGATACATTTTTTTCTTTATCGTTAGAAAGAATAGGCCAGTTTGCATCATTCACACAGAGGCTGATGAGCCTCAAGTATTCTGCATAACTTGTGCTCTTTGCCTTTATCCTCCCCAAACTCTGCCCTGCCCCTGTTGTGCCCTCTTCAGCTTCCTTTGGTTCTACAATGTAAAGTGCCTCAGCAGTCTGTTCTCAAACTGCAGGTTTAGGAGTAAGGCAGAGTTCACAACATCTCCTAACAGAACAGGTCTTAACTGTGCTGGAAATCTTCCCTTTACTGGTTTGTTAGTAACAGTAATAGAGCTGAGGTTTCATGCCTCGCAGAGAATCATCGCATTGCTTTTCATCAGCATCCCCACTCACTTGCATGTCATGGGGAGAGCTGTCACACGGGAGAACCAGCTGTGAGAAATCATGCAGGAAGTCCTCTTCAGAGGCCAGCAACAGCTCGTTCCATGCGGAGATGTCCAGCTTCCCTGAAGTACCACCATACTCTTCAGGAAGGATCACTGGAGGAATGTTTTGATGAAGGGAATTCAGATCACAGCCATGAAGAAAAAACTGAAGAAGGAAGTAAAAGATAGCTTTAACAATACTTATCAAGTACTTTACAGCACATTACTGAAACAGTCAGCTAACAAGCTTATTTTGAACTAAAGAGCAAATTTTAGAAGTGGTATCTTTACAGGCAGGCGGCAACAAACAGTATGGGGCAGGAGGAGTTAGACACACTAGTGAGAGAAGGTTTGAGACAATCCAAGTCTAGTGCAGCTTAAATCCCAGCAGAAGAGACTTGACATTTGCTAGTCTGTGCAGAGGTTCCCAATTCAGCTCATCCTCAAGTTCATTCGCGGGCTTGGAAGTACTTATCCTTGTGGAAAAAAGCATCATCCTTTGCGACTACTTCCAGTCCTGTGGCAAGAATACTCGTGCCATGCAGGACACTTGCGTAAGGGAGAAGAGCAAGGAAGGGACAACACAGATTTCCTGTGACACCACGTCATAAAGTGTTACTTGCCAAGATAATCCAACCCCAGGGATGGAATTAATGTCCAGAATATGCAGCATATGTATCAGGATCATATTAATGTTATGCCAATATTAAATTCCTCAAAGGGTCTCTCTCAGGAAGAATTTTCCCAGCAAACATTTTAAAAATTAAAGCAGAAAAGACTAATTAGATCAAGTAAATGGCACCAACATTTTTCTAGCTGAGAGGTTTTTCAACAGTTTTTACTTGCAGTGGGCAAGCAAAGAACTTGCAAACATTAGCATTCATGTTAAAATGACACCGATCCTTACCCTGTTTGCTATCTTTTCCTTCAGAAAAGGCTTGATGATTGCAAAAATGCCTTTGAATATACGGGGCTCATTTATTATGTTAACAGCTTTTATTCGAATGGGGAATCCATCCTGAAGAGTAAAGAAGATTTTTATGATCAGTTTAAAGAACATTTGCAATCCTCCTCTTTTTAAAATCTCCTGAGACTGACTGCCAGCACAACCCACTGGCTCCCAGGCTTCCACCTCAGATACCAACATAAACCAGTACAGCAACAGAAATGCACCTTGTAATAGGGAATAGTCCTAGGATCAGATCTATGGCCATAAAAATAAAGTCAAGAGACAAGAAAACCTTGCATTTAGAAATACATTGCTGTCAATAAATCTTCACTTCTTATATTGTTCTTCATGTCCCTTGACAAAGACACTGAGGTCATCACTGTCTTTGGAGTATTCCCAACTCTGTTAAGGATCCAGTTACAAAATGATGACCCTAGCTCCTGAGGAGTGCACCACACTCAGAGGCAGAGCAGGCTGGTTCAAACGGTGTTTCCAACTACAAGATTTGGTGCCCAAGACAGTCTAAAATGTGTTTCATAAAAGGAAGCAATCTAATGTTACTATTTTTCTGCTATTCCAACTCTTTTGGCATGCTAACTGCCAAAGACAAACAGGCTCTGCTGCCAACAGAGCACACAGCATCACCTATACAACACAGTTTAAAACAACAGTTACAGGATTTCTGCTGGAGAAATTTATTTGCAGAAACGTTTTTCCAGGGCAAGAGCTCATGATCAGCAATTAAGGTCTCATGTGCCACAATGAAGTTTCTTTCTCATATAACCAGTTCTACATTTACAAAACAAGCAGTTAATGCTTGGAATGAAAAGCAGACAACAAGCACTGCAGGAGTATTTCTCTTCCATGAGGGTCAGTGAATTAGCTCACCTTTACAACAGATGCAGCTCAGCAAGTTTGATGCAACACGTTTACAACCACCCATACCTTTATGTCCTTCACCAAGTTCAGCTGCTTTGGGGTTTTTTTGTGAATTGTTTCCACTAATAGCAGCAGGACACTCATGACTTCATTTGTGCAAATTAAATGTGGACTCGACAGTTAAATGACACATATTTAGATTATAATTTAAAGGAGCTGAATTATTACACAGGTGTTCATAAACTCACTACTCTCGTCTCCATAAACAGCCCCATTCCTTCTATATTTATTTATTCCCCTACAGATACAACAAAGAACATAACCAGGTCAGGCCAGAATAAAAGTAATGAGGGAGTGAACCCATTCAAGAGAAGTTTTCCTTATCTCACTCCTCCAGATAGTACAGTAGAACATTAAATAAAATCATCACACCTTCCCACCACTTGGGCCACTCCTCACTCCTTTCACCTTCCCATTTTGTACAACTCCACCTGTGCTCACATCCTCACTCAAACTTGATCTCCATCACTTTCCTTCCAAACACCCAGTCGGAGATCTTTTTTATTGCTCTCTTGTGCTGCCCCCTATGCTGCAGAAGCCTCTCCCTTCAGGGAGGGAATGGAAATCGTCCTCAAATCACACCCATTCAAAATCCCTGTCCAGAAAATTTTTGCAGCAGTATTTGAACTTGCACTTGCCCAGTGGTCAGCTCTATCTCAACTGACAAACTATTTAAATAAAAAGCCATTCCTCAGCATTCAGGCAAAATAGCATCTTCTCTCTAACTGTAATTCACTGCTCTCTCTTCCTTATCACTAGCAGAACTATCTTTTTCTGTTCCAATTTAAAGTTTGCATTTCTAATGCAAATTTAGTTTTAGGGATGCAAAAGTCAAAAAAGGGCAAGTGAGGTAAGTTGGCAAGGGTCTGAGAAACTGGTTGGGCAGAGACATGTTTTAACTCTGCTAGTAAAAGCCAAGATGCTCAAGTTTCTGGTGACACAGTCAAGAACTTTAGACACAGAAGCAGTCATTTACAATGCACAAGCTTATTTTCCCACCAGTTCAGGTCTTACCTGAAGAATTCCAATCACTTTTTTGGCTACAAAAGGACCAAAATGAGACGCCTTAGATAAGCTGACTCCTTTGTAGTCTGCCAGGATTACAATTCCATTCACCTGGGTCTCTTCGGACTGAATGAGTTTTTCTAATGTTAAGTATATGGCACGAATGTTCTCAGTAATCGGATAATTACTGGGTGTCCATCTGTCTGAGGTTACAAGACATGGATGGTAAGTTGGAGAGTAAATATAAGCTAACAATACACATTCCAAAAATTGATTTTCTATTTTCCTGGACCCTTAAAAGTTAGTCTTTAATAGCCACAGTCCTAGTTCAGAGCAGCCTTTCTTAAGCAAGAGATAAATGGCAACTGATATTTACTTCAGGGAGCAAAGGCAATGGTTTTAAGAACCCCATTCTCCACCCAACACAGCTTATTAGAAGCAGTCTCAGCTCAGAAAGCAAGCAGATAAATGAGAAGGAGGAGAATGAATGAGGAGAAATTTACAGCAAGCTTGGCAGCACCAAAAGCACATGGAAGGCTCCAATAGTTTACGTGGGAGTCAAAGCCATCGGCTCCTCTCTCCACTTACTGTCAAAGCAAATTACAAGCTTCTAACCACAGGCCAGCAGCCCTGTTTCAGTTTGAGTGACTACACATCAGTTTTTCTCGAATCACCTAATATTTCATCAACCCACCTCACTGCATTTTTGTTTTGACATAACTGCAGTTATTGCTGACACAGGAAAAGGAACTGATATATAACGTTGGCTAACAACAAACACGTCCCTTCACAAGTTAGCTTTTCAAATTTCCAAGAGAGCCCACGTACTCTACGTAAGTAATCAGTGTTCACAGGAGAGCAGGAAACAGATTTCTGGTCCAGACACACCTCGAAGACAGAGTACAAAGACATTCATGCATTTCAATACCTGGACGGATGCAGACAACGTGGCGTCCCTCTGGGTCCAGACGAGGCAGCACAGTGACAAAACCAGACTCTAGGACAGGTTTTATTGCAGACGGCTTCAAATTATTGAAGACCTCAGGCCAGCTTCTCCTACAGGTGTGGTAGTTCACCAGAAGCTGAAGAGCTCGATCATAATCAAATTTCCTGGCTCTGAGGAATCTCAACAAAAAAGCATCGTCCAGGCAGGTCCCCAGCGAGGGATAGTCTTTGCATACCATATCTCGGAGTGCCTGCACATCACGGAGCCTCCATTCAGGTTTCTCTTGGAGCTCTTCCCGGGCTTTGGTGATGAGATCAGGAGACAGCGAGCAAACATACTTTGGCCGATCTGGCAAGAACTCATTGTCTGATGGAGACCCCGCTGATGGACTTGTCCTGGTGCAGTCGCTGTCTCCTGACATAATGTAGCAGGAATCTGTAAAAAACCAAGCGCTACACATGACAAACAGTCCCACGGACTAACAAGCATATTTATTATTTACATATTTATTATGTCCTGTATCCCTCCATTACCCTGCTGACAAGACCGCCCTTGCATGAACTGGCACTACAGCCAGAAGTACAGTTCATTTTAATTGTCTTCCTAGGATTAAGCAGTGCAGGTTTCTCTAATCACTTTATACTGTATAGAGGGTAGAAAACAGCCTTGGATGAAACATATCCAAATTTTAAAAAATAAATTAAAAAAAAAATCCAGAATTACACAGCTTCATTGCAAAATGCAGAATTTGATTTGGCTTAACATTTATTTCCTATGTCCAATTGGAAACTAAAGCAAAGCAAACACACCCCAGTTAGGAAGGATTCTCACATTCAGTCAAGTTACACCCTCTTCTGAGAAACTCTCCCAGCTGAGCCCAGAGCCAGTAGCTTTCATTAACTTCTCTGGCAAATTTGTGCATGGATCAGCATGTCTGCCCACGCAAACATTTTGAGCAGCTACAAAGGAGCGACATTCAGGACTATAAGAAATGGCTGCAGCTCACAGACTGGATGAGCAGGTAAGAAAATTGCAGACTGTTATGCCAGCACTGCAAGGGTATTAAGGTAGGCATAATCTAGTTTTCAGTATGCTGCCAATATTTCTGAACTGGGAACTAAATTTCCAAATCTGGTTGCAAGTGGATAGAGAGGAGTGAAAAATTATAAAATTATGAGTCCGACCTTCCTGTAGCTTGACCTGGGACTGCAAAGGAAAAATACACCTTTTTCTCCTGAGCTACTCCTATTCAGAGTCACTCAGGACAAGAGTCTATCGCTCCTGGGTGTCACACAGGAATCGCCGGTCACAGTCACACCAGTCCCACACAGCCGGCATCCTCCTGCAGTGACAGACACCTGAACCACTTCTACCGCACCCACGGGGAAGGTCCTTGGGCACCAGGATCGCTCGCAGGGTCCTGCTTCACCTCGGTACAACCTGGGCCGTGCAGGACGAGCACAGGCAGGCTCCTGCCGAGGAGCTGACCCCAGGGAGCAGCGCTCCCTCCCTGCCTTCCCCAGAGCCGGGGGCCCCAAATCCTCGGCCTCTGCCCTGGGCATCTGTCTGCGGGCAGCGCAGGAGCCCCGGCACCTCAGAGCTCCCGGCATCGAGGCGAGCACAGGGGCGAAAAGGCCTTCACAGCTCCAGCATCACCCCCTCAAGCACCCTCGGCTGCAGCGCTCTCGACCCCACGACCCCCCGCACCATCGCGCAGCCCTCCACCAGC
>NW_010223495.1:0-16225 GCF_000695765.1 Mesitornis unicolor | reverse complement strand
AATCATAGACTACCAGGTTGGAAGGGACCACCTCTCGAGTCCAACCTCCTGAGGTAAAAGTATAGTTTAAATGAGGTAAGTCAGCACCCTGTATAATTACAAGCATATAGAATTTCAGAAGACGGAGTTTTATTGAAAGAAGCATGAACAACTGATATTGATTTTAAAATACTTTTTTCCACCATATTGCTCAAAACAGTAGTGCAGGTGGGATTTCCCCCCCCCCCCAAAATACAACTTCTAATAGAAGTTGAAGCAACATAGTTTACCAAAGAGTATTTTCTGCTTGGAATAAGTAAACACAAGGATAACTAACAGATCTAAGAGCATCTTCACTTGACTAAGAAAATCCATGTGATATGAAGACCATCTTCTGCTGCTGGAATGCTTTGTTCAGAATATCCTGGTTTAGGGCTCACACTGTTTATTTTATTTTCAGAGCCATGTGTATATAGGAGTCATTAACAGAACGGCTACTTTACTTCCAAAAAATGACTGAAACCATAGATACAGATAGTTTTTTAAAAGCCAACCTCCAAACTAACCCTTCTCTACACAGCTGATGTTCACCCAAAACTTTCTTGGGCTGTGGCCAGAGCCCAGCTTCAAAACTGCAAACGTTCAGCTCCTGCTCCCACACCAAAGGGGCTAGGAGCAAAAGCTGTTGCTGGGTCTCACCTTCCCTGTTTTTTCAGAACAAAGTGATCAATGCCTACCAACATGAAGTGCCAGCTCCTTGTCTCTGGTACTCTAACAAAACTGAAATTCATCCAGGGACACACACACAAAAACTGAAGCAAATTCAGAGAGGCATGACTCATTTGAAACATAAAACACCACTAATTACATGCTTTGTAGTATATAAACAACTTTCAAGCATATAAGTACTTTTAGCAATTTGCTTTAATAACTTCAAGGCAAAAAACCCACCAAAAATCCACTTACCTTTTGACTACCATGGGAAGTTTAATTAATTCCAATGTATCCATTTGTTCACAGATGTTTTAAATTTTAACTGATTTTTCTTCCAAGGTAGAAGCTGTACCATGAGAACATCAGATAATACTTTTCTCAAACCCAAGAAAAGTTACAGTTTGCATGAACAATACATGACTTGAATCTATTAATTCCCAGTTGTGTAAAGTTAGGAACTTTACTACTTACATAGGAAAGGCAGATAATGGTATTTTCATATTTATCTTTGAAAACTTGATTGAAGACTTACAATTTACAAGCTAATGAGGTTTGTTTGCTTTGTTTTATTAGAAAAAATACTCAGGCAAGGTCTACAATCATCTGTCAATTATAAATGACTTACAGAAACTCATGAAGCAATAAAATTAAAAAAATACAAATACAAACTATATCTGAAACACTTCTATTTGGCAATTTTATAACAAATTCAAAAAAGAAACAAAGATTACAGATTACTTTATAGGTACAGAAAAAGCAGTAGGTGAAGTGCTCAAGCAAAAAAAAAAAAAAAAACCCAAAAAACAAAACACTGCATTTTTCAAAAATAAAGTCACATCACTACAGATTTTATGAATAATACCCTTATTAAACAACCATTCCAGAACATCTTATATTATCGGTGCTTTTAATCTGCACTTCACTTTGTTTGATAAGATTTTTTGTGTATATAAGTAACATTTTTAACCCATTGGAGCTAAGCAAGACTCTTCTGTCAGTACCAATGCAGAATGCATTTGTATTATATTAGGATATGCTCACTTCTGCAACCAAAGGGTTACTTTAAGTTTATTCTATTTAATAAAAATTTAGTGTAAAAACTGCTGGTTATTAGTTTCACTGTAGTAAATTCCTCCCCAATAAGGAGGACTAACTCTGCAGTTTGACTGCTTATATCCATACAAATTTTACATATTAGCTCCTTCCAATAGTAAGGAAAAAACTAATTTCATGTTCACTATTAGAAAGGAGCGCCATGAATTAATTATGGGTACTATTCATCCCTCTAAGACTTCTGGGAAGGATGTTCAATGTATTTTTGTTCTTACAACAGTAGTATATAGTCCCTTAGGTATGTAAAAGAAGGGGGTTTTTATTGTTAAGGAAGGTGCTTTTTTTAAACAATTCTTCTGGCAGCACTAGTGAATTACAATATCCTTCAATATTATTTCTACCATAATATATACATTTTAACTTTCATGCCTCTAGAAAAACATCTACAGTACATTTCATAATATAAAAATATATTACAAATCTGCTGAAATATTTACAAGCAATGTCCTATTATCTATATGCAACATTTTTGTCTCCATACAAAGACTAACAGGTTAGACACATCTCTATTTGTCAGTTAAAAAAATCCATGGCTTCTTGCTTATTAAGCAAGAAAATGATTTTACTTTCCTTTTCAAAGCCAACTTTGGTGCATAAAGGATTGATTTTCTAGATTATTTTTTTAAAAAATACCATTTTCTTTACATCTAGAAAACATTAGGCCAAATAAAAAAGTATACTTTACAAGCAAATGGGGATCCTAAGGGTCAAAAAAGTAAAATAAAACACCAATAACACTAACTGCTTAAGCAGAGGTTTTTCAAAAACCGTCCATTGATACGGATCACATAAAAGCAGATCTCATTAATACACTATACTACTCCTGAAAAGGGGGTCAGACATACTGCAACACTCTTAACATCTTTAAACCGTACTATATGTATTCATAGTTGATTGGAAAAGACAAGCATTCCATCAACATTTGTTTAAACATTATAATCCAACATATTTTAGGGATCTGCAAAAGGACACGAGATTACAAATGACGAATGATTACTATCCACCATACTCAAAGGGCAACAGGATAATCCCTTGGTAGCTGTTTTATTGCCTGGCATGTGTTTATTTGGTTAACGTGGACAAGAAGCCTAATAGCTTGTTAACAGTTCTCCTGGGAATTGTGAGTAAATGGTGATGGTTACTTTTTCTTTTCAAATATAGACTACTGTATTCACTAAAGAAAAAAGCAGCTTAAAGAAGCAAGCATGCAAAGCCTTTTAGTTGTTCCACTAAGTTGCCAGAAGAGTGTTTGCTCAGTCTCCCACTGTACCATTCCATGAAAATGTGGATATACAGTAATATATTAATATATTCCACAGAAGCATCAACTTCATTCACAGAATGTTTACACTAAGCATAAATATTTATCTAAGAAAAAAAAAAAAAGAATGGGATTTGACTAATGTGCAACTTTATTTCTAAATCCATTGTCAGTGACTAAGACTGCAGGTGTCCCCACTTGCTTGGTTTTTACCTCTTCAACCTCTTCTGGGGCATTGTTCTGTAAAAGAAGACAGAATTTTATGTAAGTACCCTGAGATGTAAATTTGAGTCAGCTAGAGTATACTATGAAATCATGACTATATAAAAACTACTTTCATTTAATTTGATTAAAACTGAAAGGAATTTTAGATGATCCCATATTAGCATACGTTTCAGATAATTATTTCAAACTTTCTATTGCAATCATCATTTTAGAATGACATTAATAGCTGACACTGAATTCCCTTAACCACTTTTTTTCCCCTTGCAAAGTTTTGGTCTTCAACTTTATTTCTCTAATCTCCCGCAGTTGGTCCCAAAGCTCTTTTTAATCACACACTTATCTATATTGCTAAAAAAATCTAGTAAATCATCACGTGAAAGGACCTTAATTTTATTTGTGAGAGGCAGAAATAGTTGCTCATTTTTCTCCCAGGACTTAATCCCAACAATCATTACACTTTTATTTTAAAAGGTTATTTTTTTCCTTTTTAAGTCAAACTAATCTATCTGTTCTGCAAAGGTAATCAATATAAAGATGATTAACACCTAAAAAGTCACTGTGCTAAGCAGTTTTAAAAACACACAATCTGATTTCCTCAAAACATTGTTATGATTTGCTGTTAACTTCAGTAATTCATACATTAAAGTAAGTACTTTAAAATACTTACAAAGATAGCATATATATTATGATGATTTATTTTCATATTGTAAGCCAATTTTTCATTAATTTGATTAGTGAAATACACAATATTAAAGGTGAACTGAAAGGCTTATCACATATCAAGACGTAAGATTAGTGTTCTAGTTACCCCTTTAAACACTAAGTCACTGGATGTTAAGGAAGAAGTATAGGAACACTGAACTTTGGTTATAGCAGAAAAAACCTTTTTCTTCCCTCAACCCACTTCATGAATTTTTAATATAAGTCCATACATATGTATCTTTGGGTGTTCAAAAACTTGTGAATTAAGCATTTCAGATTACCTTTAAAAACTGTACACACGCAGAATTGTGGGTACTGACAATTATGTGACCACACTAATAAAGGGAAGGGGGCGGAAAATCAGGAAATTATTAGAAACAAGATGGATTAGAAGCCAATCTGAAGTCCTAAAAACACAAATGTGAATGCAGCTTAAAGACAAGTAACATGTACTGTCCCCTTCTGTCCCCCTCTAAAGAATCTTGTATTAAAAAATAACAGTACTTGTACACAAGTACAGATTTCAAGGTAATACTGCATGTATTACAGTTGAATATAAAATATGTAAAGATAAATTTGGACTTTAAAAAAATTGGTATACAAACCAGTATGTGATCTTAACAGAAGTGATCTTTCAGGATTCCACTGTATGTACCTCCTTTACTAGAATTTCTGTACACCAAGCACAAAAAAGTAAAATACACTTGGTAAATACACACATTACCCGTTTCTCAGTAACTAGAGTTCAGTTCAAGAAGTTAAGTAATTCTGAAACAACTTAAGACCTCAGAACTTAACTCCTGGACGCTGACAGGATCAAGTCTCCCTGGTCTGGTGTATAATGCATTAGCAATCCTGATTTTCCAACGTCTAAAAGTTAAGTGAGGCTTAAGACTATGTTTAAGTAGAGAAAGTTTCAAAACTGGGACATTACCTGTATATGTTTGGGTCCAGAAGCAAGGCAGTATCTTTTGGTAGTTTTGATAAATGAACTACTTTAGTTTTTAACTGATGTCGCTCACTTTCATTTACCCACACATCAGGCAGACTATGAATAAATAAATAAAATAAAAATATTCAAAAAAGATCAACTGTTTTTCTTACCATAGAATTATGCGGTAAACTAGTACATATGAAGTTTGGGGTTTTTTTAAATAATCTTCACATTTCACTCGTTAAAAAGCATCTTCACTGGCGTGAGGAAAAGACAGCCAATCTTAACACATTATACTTCAAAGTTTTTCAAGTTCTCAGTGTGAAAAGGATACTAAACAGAATTTAAATTATTCCAGAAGAATGCTAAACTAAACATACAGTGACAACATTCTCTATTTTAACAATCTAATGTGAAAATGGGTAGCAGGAAAAAATATTTGCTATCAGATATCTGAAAATACTTTATTTTACTGAGCATAAAATTCTTTGATGCTGTCAAAAATGTAAGTAAAGGCCTGAATATACCGCAGTTTCAAGTTACACTAATCTGCTTGCTCCAAGTTCAAAGCTTTCAATATCAGAATGCTCCAACTTCGCTGAAGTTAGCTGTTTGATTATCTTCTGAGGAAATCCAAGCAATCACCACAAAATATTCTGGCTGCGTAACAGTTCACATTGCAAGATGAAATTAAACCTGGTCTTCATACATTAAAGGAAATCGTTCCTTCAGTGCCACTTGCAGCGAAACTTGGGGAAGATGGCTGGAGATTACATACACAATTGATCTACGTTTGTATTTAAGTTTTTCTGAAACTAAGTAAGACTATACTTTAGAGTGGCTCATTGTATTATTGCTTCTTTTACTGAAAGCACATTGGGCTTTTAAGGCCCTGCTGAGGTTTTCAGGTAACACTTGATAAAAGAGGCACTGGCCTTGCAGAAGTCATGAGTGTCTTACTGAAAATCCACTTTCCTGCCTCCTTCCAAAAGCTAGCATTGACCAAGGCCGTACAGAACAAGTGGTCATTTTGCTTCCACTACTGGGAAAAGCAAAACAGAACAAAAACCCCAAAATCCCAACCACCAAAACCCCCTGAAATTATTTTCAGTCCATGTAAAGTGATACTTGCTTTTTTATTATTTTTAATGATTTTTTTTTGTCTAATACATGACCTAGGAGACAAAATTAATTTCAGGTTGGGTAAAAAAGGTATCAATTTGTAACTAAGAATTCTAACCTTTTTAAATTTCAAATTGAGAAACACAACATTTAAAACTACCTAAATGAAACAGTTCTTTCTCTGACTGAAGATATATGTAATTTTACAGATTTTTGCAAATAAACTGAATTGCTAACTTTTCAACAATTAAAGTTAGCTGTAACTCAAATTCATTTTTTTAGGTAAGCTATCCAAAAAAATGAAATGGAGAACTTCCATCCCAGTAGGAAAAGGAGTTTCTCCAATGACACTTTTCCCTTTCCATAAGAAGGTGGAACAACAACCGAAAAAAAGTGCAGGGGGGAGGGCAGAACCACCCACAAGGCAATCCACATATCTGAGGTTTAACATAGATCATTAAAGGTAAAGAAAAACCATAAAACTTCGTATGACTTTTTCAAAAATAAAGCCAAATTCTGGTTTTGATGAGCAACATTTGGAAGACTTTTTAGTAGAAGCTATCTGCTGAAGGTGCAAAATTACACAAACAGCAAGTAAGAAAATTTTCACATGTAAAGACTATTTGAAATATACATAGAGACAACAACTTAGTAAGCTAAGTAGTACTGGTGCAAAGAATAAATTCCTGCTCTAGAACAAATTTTTAAAAGCTATTACTATTTTGTATAGGAAATGGGTTAAACACTAGTATTTACTTTTCCTGAAAACATAATTAACGTACAGAGAATCTGTAGCAGTTTAACAGTTTCTCAAGATGAGTCAGAGTAGAAAAAGTTATATCATTATTACTAGCTCCATCTGAAAAGCCGATAAACAGCTCAGCGCAATGGAAAGTAATTATCATGACTGCATTCAACTTCTCTTAAGTGTGAGTACATTCACTGTGTAAGACAGATGGATGACATGAGCCACAATACCTTACATTTGCTGTTCCTAAATGTAATAATCAAGATGAAATTGAATCTACCAAATACTCAGTAATTCAAAACTACATCATTCACTGCAGGAAATACACCCTCCACCTAACCCAACCAAGATGCAATAAATACCAATATAAAACATCTTATTCCTTTCACCTGACCAACAAAGTAATATTCTATTGGGGATGTCTTAACATTACTGAATGATTGATTTTTGAATTGAATTTGCAGTCTGCAAGTGCTGCAAGGAACAGCAAAAGCTACAGACACTCTGAAATTGCACCAAAACACAAACATCGCTGTAAATAACTTATCAGCAACTCTAGTCCTCTGCAAATAAAAGTTGTAATAAATTCACATTGACAAGTTCACACCACTGCACATGACCAATTTGGACACTACAAAACAGAGTAATTTAAACCACTTCACCAAAGTAAAGGTAAACTTCTGCTATGTTAAGACTTTGCATCACCACTCAAACACTTAAAAGCCGCACTGAATCTAAAAGATTCCCTTGTTCTAAAAGTTAATGCTCTGTACAAACATTACTTCTTTATGAACTATGGCTACTCAATTTGAAACTCAGATATCCTTACCTAATGAATTCTACCAATTTACCTTCGTGGTAAAACTGAAGTTCCTTCTAAGAAAGAGCCTCTAAACTTGCATGTCATAATTATGCAGCTATTCATCTTAGCATGAACAAACGTCTCAGTAACTTCACCTGTATGCCAGACTATGGATCCAAGAAATAAATTATATTGCAATTACTCTTACCTTTATAAGGAAAAGTAGTTGATTGCCTTAAAGCTTGTGGAAAACATGGAGCATAGAGGTCCTGCCTCTCCTAAAACTACTCTGCCTACCACTCTCCTACAGCATAGTGGTAACTAAACACTCACTGTACTTCTCCATTTAATTAAGATCAAAATATTTACATAGAAATTCTTTTCTGTATCAGAAGAAAGAAATGAGATGTCAGCTATTTCAAGTAAGTAGCTAAATTACTTCTAAACTACGCTTACTACTTCACTAGTCCCAAGCCTACCTGAGGGTAGTACCTTTGTCCTGCATTACACACAAAGCTACTCATCTGGAACAAGGCAGAACTTTGAAAAACCAAGAGGAAAAAAGCAGCCATACATGCTGGAAGATTACTCCAAACTTCAGTGTCAGAATCCAAAGCAGCAGCAATAAGAGATTAATACCTCAAATCACTAGCTGTAGTTATTGTAGTGTTAAATTGTGACACCTCAGCAAAGATTCTTGTAGTTTTACATTTTTCAGTACTTAAAATATTTTAGGATCATGATGAATCAGTTGGTAAAATGAGGTTGCCTCAATAAGTTTCCTCATGTATATGGCTGGCAAAACCAACTTGAACTCTCCATTCAGCAATTAGAGGGTCTTAAGTTATTAACAGCCATAGAGACAAAATGTATCAAAAACACAGCTTCAAATTTACTTAAGCTAGTATCAGTCTAAAGACTTGAAAGCTAAAGTAAAAACTTATTAAAGCATTGCTTATTATTTTAACTTCTAAATTATTTTGAAAAGCATTTTTAAAACATGAACTTTAATTCAAATATTTAAGGACATAACATAGTTTAATGAGAGACAGTTCATTTACGCCCCAGTAAGTCCTTCCCCATTTAAATCCTATTTCATATCACTAGCAATATACTCACATGTCCTCTGGTGTCCAATGAAGCAAGAGTTTTATTTTTCCAGAATCTTCTTTTCTTTTAGCTATTACCTGATAATAATCACATAAATCATAATTAAAATCAAATCCACAGATTTTGTTGCTCAAGAACTGCTGTTCTGCATGTTCAACTGGACATTGATAAAAGGCAAACTCTTTTATTCTTTGAAAGTTGTATTAATTCCGTATATAGGTAGAACGTACCTATCACTACTCAAGTCACTCCTGGCAAAGTTTAATATTTTCCTTTAACAGGTCTACTAAGTGGTTCCCAAAAAAGAAGATACAAATTCATCCTGCAAGTAGCCTTCTTTCTTTTAAAATAGTTCAAATTTTAAGCAGCTACTCCAAAAGCTTTGAAGAACATACATTCCTCTAGAAACATGCTCATGTTGTTCCGCAAGTTGTCTACAGAAGATGTGAGAAACTGATGCAGCCTATAGTTTAATTGTAGCATGGCAGAAGAATAAAATCTTCTCTCACAAATGCTTTGACATCTGGACACATTGTATGTATAACTTCCTAGATAACCTGTACTCATTCCTTTTCAATACCTAAACTAAGCACTGGTAAAGGCAATGGCAAAGGCTACTTGGAAGAAGAGATTGTTTAAAGCATGCATAACCGAGACCCTTAACACTGTAGAGTACACTTGCTACTATTTTTATACGAACGACAAATCAAATGACATGTCGCAGACCTGCCAACAGATGAAGTTTAAGCAGAACATATGTACTCTACCGGTAAGGTCCCAGACAAGAAGAATGAACTCCTTTCTCATAGATTTACTGATTTGACACTAGTAATCAGAGCTTTACAACTGAAATGGAAGAAATCTAGCATGGCTGCAATAATGATGCTCTGAAGACTTAAAAATGTTTTTTAAATAACTTAAGTCGGTTTAAGTTTTTCATTTTAAAATGTAATTCATCCAGTAGATGTACTCAATACAGCTTTTAAAAAAAACCAAACAAACGAAAAGTAAACAAGTCCCACCCTTCCTACTATATTCTCTAAATTTCATACACTGTCTCAGAAACAAAAGGGAAATTAAATTTGAATTTATCTCTGTGAAAGAAACATGCTAAATTGTCTCAAATCAGAAATGGAGTTCTGCTGACCTCTTCTGGAAAAAGAAAAAAATTCACCTTATAAATTGGTATGCATCTTTACTCATGTATCGTGTTTTCAAAGTTTTAAGATTTCACAACACATAACTAGCATTAATACATGCGATCGCTGAACTGAAATACCTAAAAAAGCTTTAAAAAGTGACAACAGTTTAGTATTCAAGTATTTTAGAGAATTAATTCTAGCCATTTCAAAAAGTTGGGTGGGGGAAAGGGGAGAGCAAAGGACAGGGTAATCTATAAGCTGCACTTTTTAATCAGTGTAATATCGGCTCTTTAGGTTATATGGATATGCTTGACTTTTTCTATCTGATAGTTCAGAGAATCAAAGTACCAAGAATTTTACTCCAATAAAAAAATCTGAGCGGAAAAAAAACAAATCATCATGAAGTCAAAGGTAAACTCTGGATGGCAAAAAAAATTCAGCAAAAAGGCTTTATTGATGATTACACTCTACAGCTTTCCATATTTATAAAGAAAAAAATGTGTTTAAAAACATGTATATATGCACAAATGAAAGGACTGCCTTTTCATAGGAGATAAAAGGTATCTATAGTAACTGCTTAGAAATTCTGCACATTAGTATTTTTTCACTAGGATTTCTATCCTGTAAAATGCTGCATTGTGCTGACGTTATTTTTATGTTGCATAAAAAAAATAAAACTACATAGTTTATGTTAGTTTACAGATGGCAAGACAATTTTATCTTTGTCATTTCACCTTTCAAATTAATGCCCTTGATAAAATTATACATTTTTTTCTTCATCTGAAGGTGGACCACAAAAACTGTATTACGCTATTGAGCCAGTCACCATTCAAATTCAATGTCCTAATGTTTCTAAGTTATACAAAATGTGTTTGCATCTGAGGTGACCATTAGCTCAGTATAACAGTGTACATCTGCAAGACTGCTTCTATTTCACCTTTTCTTTCTAAAGCAGATTTTAGGCTGATTCTCATCAATGTAGCTGACATCCAGCATAAGTCCACACAACTGTAGCAGCACTCTGCAACAGGATGTGGCAAAGTGTAGCACAGGGCTGGAATCTTAGAACAGTTCTGCCACTGGTGCAACCTCTCCTACAACTGAGGTCTAACAATTTCAGATCTAATTAACCCCTTTCCATTTCGAGCAACACATGCATGAATAACGTGAAAGGCTTTTCACCACTTCCTCCAAGTTAATTCAAAGCAGTTTTGGAGAACATTCCTCCCTCTAATTCCATCTCCTTATGAATTATTGCAATAGCCAGAGGCGAGCTTCCACAACAGAGTAGTCTTGTCTGGATAACACTTCAGATTAAAGCAAGCTGTGAACTGGAAAAGAATCTGCTTTTCTCACAGCACTGTAAAGTCCATGTTGGCCAGGAAAGCTAGAATGAGATTTAAATACAGTAACAGCTAAGCCACCTGCAAATCTCCACTTGCAGCTGGTGCTCAATGCACATAAAGTTCAGGAGTAATCATCTGGGAAAATTTTCTAATACAGCCCACAGAGATTTATAACAATCATCAGTCTGGCAGAACAGGACAAAGTAAGTTTCATTCATATAAAATCATATTTTATTCATGGAAAGCGACAAACAGTTCAATAGTTTGAATCATTTTAAGGTTAAACCAAAGCTGAAGACAGCAGTCAGCATTCCTTCCTTGGACTGCAGTTTACCCTGCACTAGCCTGCCAATTTAGAATGCACTTCCCCCCGCCCTCCACCCCCCCTCCATTTTCTCCCACCTCTGAATTCTTTTCTTCAGCAGAGACTCTATCTTTTATGTTCCTGTATCTGCCAATTTGGTTAAGAAAACCTAAGGTTATATAGCTTTTTGAACGTCTGATCCCTATGCCTCAATTCAGTACTTTTTTCCTGTTTTGAACTTTTCTAAATTAATACTGATGTCTATCCTATCCATAAGCAAGTGAAATTAACAAAACAGAATATGGAAACAGGACTAAAGGCCAGTTCCCTACCTAGTACTTGCCTCCTCTTACCAGTTCACTGACATTTTGGTGGTAAGTTTATTAAAAGAAAAAAAAACTGGGGACAAGAATACTTTTAGTCAGGATTATGTTTTTGATCCAAAAGAAAGGAATAAACACAAGTTTCAGATGAGTATCTTTAAATACTTGCTGTTAGATATTTCCCCAAGTGTATCAGACAGGAAAAGATGGGAGCTATTAAAATTGTGAGCTAGAACAACTACCAACACTACTCTTAAAAAGTGCATTTACTAATATAAATGGACAAATCAACAACGTAAAATTCCCACTATCACCTATTTCTGATTAAATACCTACAGCAGTAAGGGGAAAACAGAAATATTTCTGAAGTATTAGATCTTTCAGACACATAGGTAAACAAACAGAATGCATAACATATATACTTACAGTACTATGAAATACGACACTGTGGCCTTTTCCTAAACTTTCTATATGTGCTGAGAGGTTAAAGCAGATGGCTCGATGTCTTATAGCATCCAGTGTTTGCGCATCAAAGAAGTCATGAGGTCTTGCTAAAAAAAAAAGACAAAGGAAAAGAAATCTTTAGTGCTCAGTGCATTGAAAGCATTCAAACACATTCAAGCGTGTAAATGAGTCTGAAGTGTCATAGTAAATAATTTATCACTATGGCAGTAGCACTACCTTGTCAAACAGTTGTAAACATTAATTTAGCTGAGAGGAAGGAATAACTCCAAGAGGGGCACAACCCATTTAAGTTTAGTCAAAACATACTCCTTCTAGATGAAACCAGTATTTTGACAAACAGAATTATACTCTCATTTTTTTAAGTTTCAAGTAAATACTCTTCCTTCTTAATCTTAAAAATTAAGAATTCATTAATTTTGCTCAGTACCTCTGGGAACATCCATTGCTATCATCTGAGAGTCCCAGTACAAAGCACCTAACCCCAAAACTCATTAATGAGTTCTAATCTGATGCAAAAACAGCCCAGCTATGTTGTGATGTTTATGGAAACTTAACTAGCCAAGTCATCCTTACACTACAGCCCAAAGTTCCAATATTGCTGCTGTGACTTTTAAAAAAATAGTATTAAAGTACTTTAAAACATGATAGTACGTACAATCAACATCTTAAAAGCAAAATTATATCCATAACTTCTTTCTTAGCTTTATTAAAAGGAATCTGCTCTGATCTAATTCATATTCACTAAAAAACCCTTCTATTTCCAGTGAATACTAGGATACTGCAAAGTGATCAACAGCGGCACTGAAAAGAAAACTGTCTGGTACCGCAGTGGAACACAAAGCAAAGGATTAACTAAGAGTTATTGTGAACATACAGGTAATACTCATCAAGATTTTTTTTATTTCCAAGAAGTAATAATGCTGAATAGTCATGTGAAAAACTCCTCACTGCTAGATACGTTTCTTTCTATGTAAAAGTTATCATACCATGTTCTTTGATTATTAGTAAATAATTTTCTAACCAAGAAGTTCCAACTTCATCACATACTACAATTCAATTTATCATAAGTAAAGTGTAATTAACATCTATCTGATATTTTACAAGCAGTCTAAAACCAGCATGCACTAATAAAGCCCTTTTCCTTTTAGAGAAGGACATTTATAGTTAAGTGTTTCTTGAACAGTAAAAAAATCATTGAATTCTGATTAGGAGTGTTAAAAACGGCCTATCAACTCTACACTAAAAGTACTTCAACTAAAAAAATAACTGCTATTAGGCACACATTTGCATACTGTTAGAAATATTTTGCACAATTTTTTAAAAATACACCATATAATACAGTAGTGAAATTAAATGAGCAAATACAGCATGACAGTATTCAGATTTTTCAAGCCTTATTTGAGAGCAGTAATTCTCTATATAACACATTGAAAATAAAGCTACAAATACGAGTTGATATTACATTATCTATACATCATCCTGTCATCTGCAAAAACAGTGATTCGAAGTCCTGCTGTCATCATTTAAAACAACTTCTATATTCCTTTTCACCAAGATAATCCATCCACTATTTCAAAACAAACTACAAATCCCACTTAAAACTAGTGTTTGCTACACTCCTGGAACTAATCGTAGTTAAGCATTCATCTGTACATTATGTTCCGTCCTTACTCTCTCAGTTGGATACTGCCAATTAGGCAATCAATTCACTGAAATGTTTTCTCGCTGTAAGTGCTAACGTAGAACCACAGCTCATGCTGCAGGTGGTCAGTGATTCAAGCATATAAATATTTTATAAATAAATATGGAGAAGGAAGGAAGGGAGGGTGGAAAGGAAAAGACAACCGCCTGGTTTTGCTTTTGGTTTCATAAAGCAAATTTCTCCAGGATTTACCACTGGATAACATTTAACAGATGCAGAAGAAAGGGCACAATTTGTCAAAGGCACATGAATAGTTGTATTTATTCCTTATTGAATGTTAATGCTGTATCTTCTGTGTATCTTCAATCTATTCCCTCAAAATTATTTTCAAGGTAAGGTATCTCCTGTCCTGCTTAAAACAAGATCCACGTACATACGGATTATTTAAGAAACAAAATGCCAGCAGCCTACTAAATGAAATTCCAAGTCTTACATAAGTCTTATTGTAAATTCCATTAACAGTAAGTTTCCTTATTTCACCAGTGAATGTCATTATCATGCTTGTTAGCAACTGTACTGTCATCTTTGCTACTGAAAAAGCAAGTGACAATATTGTAAATATAACCTTAGGTTTTGCTAATTTCTTTGAGGTAGCTTCAGAATAGCAATACTATGCCCTATTTTAAAGATGCACACTTTCCATATGTTTGGCTCTATGTTATACCTCTAAATGACAAGACTACATGCAGCCGTGAATGTGTTTAAGGCTATGCAGAAGAAAAAGCAAGCTACTGACTAATCCTGAATTATTCTGTAACATCAAGCTTTGTATGTCAAATCAGACAGACTCCATAGCACCACTAATGAAACCAGCTATAAGGGTGTAAAACATGCTTTCATCACAAAAATACTAACTTGCAAATGTGAAAGAACACAATGTTTACAGACATGAAAAAAGAAATGCAGAAAGACCTGACTAAATGACATAAATGACTATTTGTGAGTGATTTAAACAGATTGTACACTATCAAATAGCATCCTGCTTTGCACCCATTTGTCATAACTTCTTGTAACCCAACTTAGAGGGAACCTGGTATATATGTTCAACACCTCTGCATTTGAACATTTTTTAATGACTGAATATAAATCTACGTTCCCAGCTTTATATACTCTAGACGGAAGATACTTAATGCTGTTATTTTGTTACTTTGGCTTCTTAGATAAGGGTCCTTGCCTTGCCCCGCTTCTTGTAAAGGCAAAATACTGCCAAAAAACTTGCAAGCTTCGCTCTTTAACTAAAACCAAACTAAGAAACAGAAAAACAAGCAAAATTGTATATCAGCTCTTTGTCAAGTTCACTTAATCAACAAGAAGCCACACAAAGTTTTAAAGAAAAGCGACCAGTACTTGGCATTTTCAGAAAATGCCATCAACTTCAGATTCATTTCTGGGTCATGTACCCTCTGGAGAAATACATTACAGTAGTCAGTTCTCAACTCAGCTGGAGATTATTTTTGCCTTAAGGCAAAAGTCTACAGCCAGCATTGCAATTGTCGCAAGAGGCAAGACGATAAAAAACTGTTCAAGCAGCTGTAGTTTTTCTTCCTGTGCAACACTTGATCAAGACAGCAGACCACTGAAGTACTATAGTTTGGTCTTTAACATTCCCATATTTACTACTTAAGTTATTTGCCACAGATTCATTCAAGAATTTCACAGTGAACTCTTATTACAACTAGAACATCTTAGCAAATAATTGAAGTTTTAACTATGAAGCTCTGATTCGAAACTTTTAAGTCTAAACGTTCATCATTTACTAATAAAATGCCAACCTGAAAAATTACTTCTGCATATATATCCTCGGGGAAAAATTTAATTAAGATGCATTAAATCAAGCAGTCTAACAAAACCAATAAAGAGAAACAAGCCAAGATGCAACTCAGGAATCTCTGAAAGTTAAAATTTTCAAGTTGTAAGTCTTAGACATCTGCATTTTGTTTGATTAACGGAGACAACAAATAAAGGTAATACTTTAGGAACCTGCACCTATTTCAATGAAGTCTCTCGCTACATCTAAGATGAACTAAAAGGATACTGCAAAGTGACCATATAACCCTACATTGATCAGCCTTCTCTTCTTGAACATTCTCATTTACTAAGATTGCTAGAGTAGAAAGGAAAGCTCTTTGAAAGTCAATTTCTGAAAAAAACAAAAATAGCTTTCTACCTTCTTTGAATGTTGAATCAGTGTTTAAAGGCCAAAGAAAGACAATAAAAAATCATTTTACAAATA
>NW_010223494.1:0-16387 GCF_000695765.1 Mesitornis unicolor | reverse complement strand
TCTGTCATTCTGTGATTCTGTGATTCTGTAAATTCTTTTCACTAACATTCTATGGTAATCCTTGAAAATTGGTCTTAGGACCTTAGTAGCATATATTTTAATAAAACCATACAGAAATTAAATGTGATTGTTTTTACTAACATCTTCTCTAAACGTGTCCTATTACTCTACTCTAATTTTTGTGTTGTTTACAAGAAAAAGTAAAGAACATAACTTGGTCACAGCCCAGAGGAAACAGGAGCAGATTGGAAACAAGAGTGGTGTGATCTAGGCTGTAAACTGGCAACAGACTTCAGACTGTAAATTGCAAACGCTAAAAGAACATGCAAGAGCTGTGGGACTCCCCATCAGTTGAGGCTTTCAAGCAAAGAGTGAAAAGCTCTCTGAAAGATGCTTTATTCAAGCAGGCATTTATGCAAGGCTTGTGTTATGCAGGAGATAAACTAGATGATCTCCAGGATCCCTTATGCCTTTACAGTCTATGAATAAAGAGCCTCTTTCACTGTAACAGACTCAGTATTTCAGCTACTTGGGACCAAACGTGGTGTTAGCACGACTGCTACAAAGCAGGAATTGTGTCAGATACTTCTAATGCTGGAAGGCCCCTGCAGGACACAATGGGGACAAGTGTGTGAAAGAAGTTCTTTCAGTGCCCCATCAGGTCCGTTGTTCGAGCACAAAGCAGTGCTGGGTAAAGAATTACAAGATCTTTGTTCTGTTCTCACGTTATGAATCCCTTTCTTTGATAACCATGGACCCATTAAATGTAATATTATGGCTGCACAAAACATGATTCCAAGACTGGTGAGGGGTATATAGGTCTTCAGTTTTGCCATTTCATGAGATCGTTACTGTTTAGAGGAAAGGAGAGAATTCAGAACAGAGTTGAACTTGGTTTACAAGAGAATCAGACTCAAAAGTTGAGCAGAAAAGTGATTTGTTTTTCAAAGAGTAAAAGCAAAATACCAACAGGTTGTCCACTCTCAATTCCAAATCAGAGAACAACTGCAACACTAACACAAGCTAACAGATATTAGTGTCTAGACAATAGAAGATGTAAGTTATAAAAAAGTTACATCTGACAAACAAAAAAACTTTGTTTCTTATTATAAAAATGAAAATAATTTCATAGATGCAATCTCCAACAACTTGATTTAGGAAGCGCTTGTAACAGAAACTATGATACCTTAAATGGTGAATGCAAGTTGGCTTGAAGAAACCTCAGGTATGTCTTGACTGTAGCTTCCTCAATATTTTTGGCTGATATGCAGATATGCATAAACTAACTCTTCCTCATCTACTTCAGATATTACAAGTAACATAACCAAGACACCACAGAGCTCAACTCCAGTTAACCACAGAGCCTTCCTAGGTGTGTACTGCAAAGCATGCTGTGTTTCATTTGGCCATTTCTATAGAGCTATCAGTAACCAAGCTCGCTTCACTTGGAAGCCAGCGCAGGTCATTTTGCATTGAACACGAGCCATAGCAGTCACTGAAACACAGACATACTCAGAGTAGCTGGTGATGAAATACAAAATAATCCTGAACAAAAGAATTCTGCACTGGAAAAGAAAGGAATATGTGTCCAACAGGAAAGTTGTTACTAAGTCTTATTCGAAATATTTCTTGAAGATCTAGAGGAGAGATAAACAGTACATTTTGAAATGAAAATTATACTAATTTAGAATGGGTTGCATATCTACAGCTTACACAAATAATCAGTTATTTCTGGAATGTGAAAAATAACTCACGCAGAAATATTTGCTCTCACAATCCATTCTCAAAACCCAAATTCTTGTCATGTTTACTGGAGTAAACTTCAGTTCAAAGGTTACTTCTTGATGTCCTTCAAGAATAAGCATTTTAGATAGGTTCTTCTTGCTGTAGCTGAGCTTTCTGGGTGTTTGTGTTTCTCCTGTTTATTAACATTAGGGATAAAGGCCAAAGGCCTCAGTTTGGCAAGGCAAAAGCCAGGGAGATGCAGAAGATGAATGGTCCTGGTTCAGGCTGGGCTTTAAGCATGCACATTCTTTCTCTATCCACCACTTTTTTTTCCACTCTTGCCAACAGTGCCACACCATTTCATGAGTAAGAGTTTCCTTTTTGTTTCTGCACCCTCATTTCCTGCTGCTTCCATCCTGTAAGCCTTCTTTAGGACTTTCAAGGTATTTTTCAACTCTGGCTGGGAGAATGCACTGAACTGAACAGATGGTGGGGGAGATGATGTGGAAGAAGAAATAGAAGAGGAATTAAGAGAGAAAGAAAAGAGAAGGTATGGAAACAGAAAGGGCAGGTATAAATGAAATTAAGAAAATGGGAAGAAAGGACATGAACAAACGAAAGAATAAGCAGAGTGGTGAACAGCAAAGTGGAAGCAAAAGGGAGGCTCTGCTGCTTCCCATCATTTCTGAATACTGGTCCATGGAATGACGAAAAAAACCCCACTCTAATAACAATTATTAGTAAGAAAATTAAAACCGGTTATTTCTTCAAAATCTAGCTGAGCTGGTAGTGCCATATGATGCAGACAAATCCTCCAAACCCTGATGCTACATTGGCAGCTAAACAGAAGAAAAACTGTCCCTCTGCATGCAGAGGTTCTAAGGTGGATTTAATGAGTAACTAAGGAGTACAGCTCTGAGTGCAGGTCTTAAGAAAGCCTCATACTATACAATTTCATGTCTTAAGAATAGATAACTTTATGATGTGGCTGCATCTTCAACACTGTGTGCATTTCTGGCCCTTCAATGAAAAAAAAGGAATGGCTACCTGTACCAGAATTCATGTAAGACAGTCTTAGAAAGCTGGACAGAGATGGTTACTGATCTCACATCTTCATCTTAACAGCACAGACTTCATATAGCTTCAAATATGTCCCCTGAATAAGTGATAGGGTTGAGATATTCTAGTTACATTTTTTAAAAATAGAAAACCTAGACTTCCTGTACATGAGAAAGTAAATATCCAATACTAAAATAATGTTCCCCCAAGCAGTTTTCTGTACAGTTTCTGTACATAATTCCCATAACAAGAGAGCAAACATAGGTTTGGGGCTTGTTTTGTTCTGTTCTGTAATCATCCAGTTTGCGAAGCCTTCTCATTTTCCTAGAAAGGGACTAGGAGGCCAAGCCACAAACATTTTCAAAAGTCAACCCCTTTCAGGCAAGTTATTAAAAAAAATTAAGGGGAAGGACAGTTTCTCCTCTGCTCACAGATCGGGTTAGTCGGGCGGACAAGTCCATTCTAGTACCACATAAAGGTGTCTGAACATGCACCAGCAACCTGTGTGCCGAATCCTGGGCTGGTAAGCACTCTTTGAAACTGCACTGTGCCGATTTCTTTCACCAGCATTTAAAGCAAAGCGCAAGGTAAAATCTCTTAAACTTTTTAGAAGAGGACAAAGGCATCGAATGGGACAGTTGAAGCTGCTGGGTGTTTTCTGTCAGAAGTTAAGTCTCCCAGAGCTCCAGATAAATCATCTGAACACCCAGGGCTGTGCTACCTACACACTTAACTCGCTGAAGCTGGCTCTCTTTGCACAGGTCTGCAGCTCTGCAGAGCCCTCCAGGCCCTGGATTGCCACCGCACTGTGTCACCAGGGTTAATCTCTACAGATGCAGCCTCAGTACCAGGGCCTTAGGCTGTAATTCTCTCATGATGCCTTCCTTTTAGTCTTATTTTCTGTCTGTAGGCTGCCATCACATAAACGGCATCAATAACAAATTTCCTAGACAATTTCAGTCATGACTCTTGGGTCATCTTTTCCATCCTTCTACTGCATGCTTCCATACGGAGTATTCCAGGGGACTCTAAATGATGAGGCATATGGGTTTTATTTCTGGACTCTCTTCTACAAAGCAGTAAACCTGGGAAATTTTTTCCTTGTACTTGTCCAAAAATATATTTTTTTCTCTATTTCAGTTATTCTTGATTCTAGTATAAGTTCTTGGAAACTCACAGAAAATTCCTCTCCCTACTGGATGTCAGTACCTTTTGAATACTTGCAGGTGTTAATCCTCCTCCCTCCATTTTCTATCCAAATTCTGCATCTTTAGATTGTTTAATTTTCTTATATAGATCGAAACAAAATCTCAGCAGAGGGATAGAAATCTCATCAGAAAATTAAATGCATACAGATTTTACAAAACCAGGCAGAGGATAGAAATCTGTCAAATTTTGCAGAGGCAAATGCTGCAAGATCAGCTGATGTCCTGGCAGGCAGCAGAAAAAGTATTTGGAAGAAAATCTACAGGAAGAGGGAATATATTATTGCTCAACAGCAGAAGAGGCTTTGTCCTTTTCCACCAAAAACTGTAAGAACAATTATACCACAGCCACTTACTCTGTTGCTGTGTCTCCAGCAATGATCAATAGCCTTGGGAAGAACTGGAGAAGCAGACACCACCACCGCCCCAGAAGACTCGCTCCAGAGCCATGCGGCCTGTGGTCACAGTTCCTGCTCCTACTGCCGCCAGGGAAGGGATGCTGGAAACTTCAGCCAGCCAATACCTGCATCGCAATTTTTATGAAGGGACAGAAAAGCAAAACTCTATTATTTACGCTAAAATTAGCCCAGGGTCACACTAAAAGATAGCATCTCCTACCTCCATGTTTGGTGCCACAGCTAAAACAAAGGAATTCAAGCTAAAGCTGATTAGAAGATTACTTCTGCAAGCATGTTTTGTGAAAAAATTTCTGCACTGCTGAATGTGAAGTGGTCCATCTGGAAGAGCTCTTATTTGGCAAAGCCAGGGTTTCTGAGGAGCCCCGAGGGATGGGGGTTGGACAACACCAGAGGCAGCAGAACTTTACAGCCCTGTGGCACGTACAGCCCTGAGCTGAGAGACAGGCAGGTCCAGCAACCTCTGGCTCACCAAAATGTTTTCAGACTAAGCTGGAAAAAACCCTGTATTTTCTTTTTTAAAATAGATGTGCTGTAAATGGAAAGTCTTTTTAATCAGTTGCAGTAAACTCAGTTCATGCTATCTCAGTTCTGATGTACATCTCTCCACTACTGGACTCAATTTTGTGCAGTGATGAAGAAGAATACTAGAGTTTCAGGCCTGCTGTCACCCTTTCAATTTTCAGAAAACCGTGGGAGGAACATTTTTCCTTTTTTACTGCCCAAGAAAATAAGAGACAGGAGGAAAGCCTACTGCCAGCCATGACTTTTCCCTACTCTCCAGCAGAGGATTAGTGACTTCGTATACAAAATATAGATATTTTTAATTATCTTTAAAAAGTTGCTACCTCTTTTTTCCTAATTATTTATGTGCAAAGAATTCTGACTTGTTTTAATGAAATCCAATTTTAAAACTTTTGGCAATATTTAGTGGAAAAAGAAATCATAGCATAACCACTCACAGTGTTAAAATGAGACAATCCCACATGAAGCAATGCTGCCCTGCCTTGCAGAATTGTTACCCAGAGGAAAAGCACACCACACCTATTGTACAGTTTCTGTCTTCAGAAGCTTTTGCCAGGACCTTTAGGGTACTGCTTTCTTTCACTGTCTATGCAAGTGAGTAACATAAAAAATTAGAAACTAGCTCTGTATTATTAAAATAGAAAATGTAAACAAAATATAACACAAAATAGTTACTTAAAGTATTAAAAAACAGTTTTGTCATGTGAAATATAATTGTTCTATAGTTTCTGCTTTTTTTATTTTTGTTCTTTATACTACTATTACATTAAATGTATACTCGCTAAGATACCTCACAGGGAACTGTAGATCTAGAAGCTCAGAAGGAACGAACCAGGCATTTGCAAAAAACAGCTGCTCAGGATATCTTGCAATACCAAAACCATGCCTGATTTCAACTAATTTCCCTTTTCAGTATTGTAATTTAAGTCAGTCTATGAGGCAAAAGGACTCCAGACCAAATCCGTTAACCCAACTATTAAAATCAAACTGCCAATTTCTGATAGCCATCCATTCTGGTTAAAGTTCATGGGCTTGTAAAGGACCTAAAAAAAAAACCCTCTTCACAGTAGGAATGTGAAGGGAAAGATTTGGAAGTCCATCAGGGAGGAAACCACTGGATTTACACTTTAGTAGATCCAGTGGTTACAACAGAGATGTGGATGAGGACAACAGCTGGAAACAAAGCTGACACCACCACCACCCCCCCAGTTTCCATGGAGTTTCCACCAAGCCCTATCATTTATTCAGAAGCTATTTTCCAGGAAAACAGCCAGCCAGCCTGCACAAGCATTTTCAAGAAAATAATTTTCAAAGGATGGTGGAACAACAGAATAAGCAGTCCGCAGATGTCAGGTGGCTAGGGTTATCCAGTTTGCATGTTTGAGTAATTACAAGCTGGTGGTAGTTCATTAAAAAGTAGTATATATGCACTATTTCTACTTTGTATGGCCAGTATATATATTTCTACACTATTTGATCAATTTGTATCCCAGTTTAATATGGAAACATGAAAGTTTTTTCATCCCATCACTAGAAACAGGTGTATGTATGTGTGTTCCGTTGTGTTTGGACCCTTTAGTGGATTTCCAGCAAATGTGGAAAGAGATGAGACATTGATATTTTCAGTTGCCCAAGGAATATTTTTTACAGAAGAATTTATCTTGAACTACCAAATACCCTTTTTGCTTTTTAAGGGATGGCTTCTTCCTTCTCTGCCCTTAGATCTACACAAATGGATTTTTAGTTACGAATGGTTCTGTCAGGCACTGTGAGAGCCTTGTCCAAAGCCAGAGATGGACCGAGGCTGCCGGCCAGGAGTCTAGGACAAGAGTTTTTGTGGAGGCTGACCTGGAGAGGGGATAGTTTTGGTGTGGAGATATGGGGCACTAGGAGTAGAAAAAGGGTTGTGAAATAAAAGGCTTTGGCAGATATTATGGGACATTTCATTCCTGAGATAACTCAAACCAGGGGGCTAATATCATCCTTCCTGCTGTCAGAAATAGGGCGCTGCAACCATAAATATACCAGTCTGCATCCTGCTGCCCAAACACCCCGTGGGAGAAGGGAAGAACAATTTAGTTGCACAATGTATGCTGATATCAAATTAAAATGTTATGCAGCTCATTTAAAAAGCAAAGAAATCGTAAGGATACAAACACTTAGCAGAACAGGCTTCACTAGTTTCTCATGACCTCATGTGCTCATTAAGGTTCATGTTTTCTCTAGAAAAGTAATGAGTAGCACTAACATCTAAGAGCTGTAAGGTAGCTTCAGGTAGAGCAATTATCTATCCAAAATCCAGTGCCAGAAGTCTTACTTATTTCTAGAACTAACAGAAACAGCAGAGGGGTGTGAAACGGGAACTTAAATGCTGATATGAAACACGTCACTTTTCTCAGAGAATGGCATAACAACACTGCTGAAGAAATCAAAAGGAGAACTATTTTTGTCCTGAATTTAGTCCATAAGGTTTAGCCTATAAAGTTTTAAGAAATCATTAAATAGCTACTTCATTATTTAAATGTTCTGAATCAATACTAAAACCAGATAATACAGACAGTTACCACTCTGATACAGTTTAAAAAGAAGATTTTTTTAATGCAAAAGACAAAATGCTTGCTTCCTAGAAGAGAATGAGAGCATAAAACTTGAAAATCTTTATAAATCATATACATATGCACACATATATATGTTTCTATATGCATGTATGTATATGTATAGACATAAACAGATCAAGGTTTAGATTCCATTCATACAATAATTAATCCACCTCTTCTCCCTTACTTCAAGAAAGGTAAATCCAGAAAAATTTGTCTTTTATTTACCAGTACAGGCAAGAAAGGAAGATGACAGGGGGTGACATCCAAATGTTAAGGAGCCAGACACAGGAATTATCATTTTTCCCTCAGCCAGGAAAGCGCTCTGTACCATTGGAAGGATACTCTACCACTGGATATAAGCTCGGGATAGCCAACTTAAAATACCACATGCTGTGAGAAGCCAGTCAATGGACTCCTACATGAAATTAACTGCATATTGTATAGTGTAGTGTATGAGACCTCCTCTGTCATATAGCAGATCATTTAATACAACCATCCTGGGATTTCCTTTTAGACATAATTTCTGTCTCAACAGGTGCCTAAGCACTATTTTGCTTCTTGCACCAGTCTCTCCATCATACTTCCTCCTCCAGTGATCAAAAGACTGAATCAAATTTCAGAGTACTGCAGAGTCAAACTGTAACAAATAACTATTTTGAGTGCCAAAACCATGCAATTACCTCATAATTCAGCATTTCTTTTACTAAGAGATTCAGTAATTTCTACAAAAAGATAAAACTATAAAAATTACCTAGTGAAAAAAAAATCTATTAAATTAGTTCATTTTTCTGTATTCCAGGAAAAAACCTTATTTCCATAAACTCCATAGTGCTCTTAAGATAGTGAGTCCAGTATGAAAAAGAGAGTAAGGTGATAAAAGAAGCTCAGTATATGGATTTATCAGTGCTGTGTCATTTGGTTTTATTCCAACTGAATCAGAGTGAAGGACAAGCCTCCTGTTACAGGTAAAGTTTTACAAGCAAGTCTGGACCTTTTCCCACAGGTGAATCAAGTTCCTGTTTGCATTTGGAAGTCAAGTCTGCTCCTAAGAGTATGACTGAAATGAAAATGTCCAGATAACAAGAATGACAAGATTCATTTTCACTTCAGTCCTCTCCTTTCCCAACAAAAAATAAAAAAGCCTGCACACAAACAATACACTACTTGTATTCAGTTTACCTCAGCTAAAAAGGATAAGGTGTAACAGATTAAGTAGTTACAGAAACATCCAAGGTCTGCCTGGTATAAAATTAAATTTTAAATAAGGGAGAATGAACAAGCCACTTGAAAGCCCTAAGCATTTTGTATAAATAACCTGTGATGCTATCCAGAATCAGCTGAGCTGTAGGCATGAGTCAGCTTGAGTCAGTTTAGTGTACTTTTATGGTGCTGTCACAGTCAGAAAATACAACTCTCGGCAGCACAAAAGAAGTCTCTGAAATAAGGAACAAGTATTTGGTAGGAAGGCATTCTCTACTATAAGCTGGCAATGAAATTAGTGGAATAAATAAAATACCAGCATACTTAACATTTCTGTCACCTTATTTTTAGCCCAAACGGGAGACTGAAATCAAGGCATAAAATGAAAGGCAAACAATTTGAAACTCTTTGTGAACTGTTCCTTCTGCACAGCACTTCTCCAGTTGTGCAAAGAAGCACTGTGGCAATATGGATTCAGTAAACAGGGAATGCTTTCAGCTGTTTGCGTCCCTCCCACTCCCAGTATGCATAACATCCTGGCTGGTAGAAGTTATATTTGTGTTTAAACATGATAAGACTGATTTATATAAGAGGAATGTTCCTGATCAATCATTCGTGCTGAGTAGCCAGTGACTAAATGGAAATGCTTCACAGAGAGCACTGCCGAATAAGAACTGAGTAAGAAGTTTATAAAACTTCAGGACTAGGCCAACAGCCTCTAATCTACTTAGTAGACAGCACGCAACTCCCTGTAACTGCTTACATATGGGCACACACATACTTCTTCCAGTACTCAGAAGAGTCCCAGTATCCATAATTATGGAACATAAAAGGTAAGAAGGGTTTAACTTTGCCAGTGAAAAGTTAGCTGCCAAGTACAAAACTGATTATTACAGTCAACGGAGAGAGATATGAGACTTTTCAGGCACTTATCATCAGGCAGCATGAATCACTCTGTCCATTGACTATGGTATCAGCCGAGAAACTAATTACCTGCCTCTGGCTGAGATGGATACCACCGAAAGTCTGGTGCTGTCTGCTTGTAGGATGTATCATCGGCTCATGTTCTGTGTCAAACTGGAGATAGCTGTGGGTCAGGTGGAGCTGTGGAAACCAGCAGAGACAAAGATCTGGTCCTAGGTCTTTGCCAAGTTTATAATTCAGGGGCCTGAGTTCAACAGATCTCCTTGAAGACTCCTTGCAGAATAGTTCTATAATGCACAAATAAATACTTACATCAGTAAAATATGTCTTCTTTGATATTTGGAAAATAATAAAAGAAAGCAGTTGAATTTAAAATAAAGTGTTAGTCTTTCAGGATGTTTTAATAAAGAAAAGCTTAAAAGGAAAGGGGTTTTTGGATATAAAGGCTACACTATTTTATAAAGGACCTGTGTTACCAGCAATGTCAGATGTTAAATTACCAAAATGGATACATTCCAATGCTAGTATAATATTTACTATTAATCGTGGGTTTTAAACTTACTATGTTGGATCTGCTTACACAATGAAATAACACAGGCCAATTTTAATTCAGGGTTCACATGTTATCTCAGTGCTATGGCATCTGAGAGAATTACTTAAATCAAATAGCATCTTCTTTTCATTTTACAGCTTTTTACAATGTTACCATTGCAATGGTCTATTTTCAGGTACCAGGAAATTTATTAATGTCATCCTCAACAATGTCCCCTTAAACTTACATAAACAATGTGTAAGTATTACTACCTTCAGTCAAGGCTAAATTTCTGTTTACAACCTCCTTTTTTGTGTTATACAGCTTTGCTATATTTAGGTATCGAGCTGAAGGCATTTAAGAAAATAATCTTCCTGAAATTGTATGTTTTCCTTTAGAGAGCAAAAATGGACTTGACATTTGCAATAGTGTAAAACAAAATACAAAAAAAATAAGGTAAAATAATTCCTGCAGCCTCCCATCCTTGGGGCAAAGTTTTGATGTTCAGCACTCCTCTGGCCTTTGAGCAATTAGAGGTTATCTGTGGCCTTTTTCATGACAGTTTAGTGAATCTGGCTACTTTATGAGACTGGACTACCTCAGTTCACATGTATTTGACAGAATCTTATCAGCATTTGATTTTTTCCACAGTTCTGTCTACAGCAAGCACACTCCAGACTGGAAAGGCAGCAGCTGGATAGGGTTTTCCTGGAATCTGCTGGTCCATCTTCAGAGGACATGTGACACAAATGCCGCCGAAATTTGTCTTTCCTGAAGAAATCAGCAACAGATCAGTGCAGCTGGAACGCGTAAGCATGAGGACGTGAGTGCGGCTGGTGAGAGGGGCAGCTCAGAGCCCACATCACAGATGAGAAGCAGATGAGGAAATCTAGAGAGTCACAGATGAAAATGGGGAGGAGGAAAAGGGAAGACAGGATAAGATGGCAGATGGATCATACAAGGTACAAGTTTTTTGTGATACAGCTGAGAAAAGATAATTAAGATTCACATTTACTAGTTTGAAGACAGCTAAACCTCAGCTACAGCAGAAAGGCAATGCCACACAGTCAAGTATGTGGTTACAGAAAATACCGCAGTAAGCTGTGAGGCAAAAGGCTGAAAGCCAAATGCCTTTCCACCACCCGAGCAATGGGACATCCAGCATGGCCCACATGTACATTATCCTCATAGTAACCTTTAAATACTTTTTTACATTATATAGTCACCTCCTTGCAATGTTTGGCCTTATGAGCTTTTCTAAGAATTGCTTGTGAATATTTCCATTATATATTAGTTCACTGACAACTGTCTCTTCACTTTCATTCCTTGTCAGTTTCAAATGAGAATAGAAATCTGCGTTTGTAACAGTTCTAATGTCACCCGTGGCCAGAATATCCTCCTGCCAAGGACACTAGCAAACTACAACACTTCTTACTGTAGTTTCATATCTAGGATTTAATTAATGATGTGTTTCATTTAAGAGCCTGCACCTGCAGACTGAGAAACTGAATTCTTCTCCTGATAAGCCCTAAGAGTTATACAGTTTACTGTTGCAAAATACTGCAACTGCTGGCAGAGTGATGAAGAAGGAAAGAAAAGCTGGGTGAACAGCACAACAGAAAGTCAGAATTGCTTTGTATGAGCTTCTGCTTAGACGACAATGTAGTGGATAAATCAATACTCAAGCATTAATGTCCAGACATAACCTCTTAAGAATGAGAAAATTTATGACGCTTATGCTAGGAAGAGAACAATATATGGGGATGCTGAGAGTGTGCAAGCAAGAGGTTTTGGCTCTAAATCACTGGCATCTTCATCCAAACATCATTACTGCCAAAGTGTTTTAGATACAAGTCTAGGAAATTAAAAAAAAGAGTCAGTGAAACAAACAATTTGAAGAAACACAACCATAAGTCCAGATGTGTAGAAATGGGACGGATAAACTGGGGGTTCCAGCGCAACCTCAATACAGGACTCTTGTCTTCTACTTGACAGAAACAGTATTATAAAAATATTATGTTCTGCCTTTTTTGCCATTGTTTTCTATAAGAACAGCCAATCACCTTATACAATAGTGATTCTATTTGCCCAAATCTCCTCTCCCAGAGGTACCATTTCTACTTATTTCCGTCACATTTTATTTCTCCTGTTTCTTGCCTTCTAGTCTTGCTTCTGTTTTCCACATAGGTCCTCTTTCCTCTATATACCAATGAACATAAAATCTATCCTTACTCCTGCTCTCACAACAGAGACTCTCACTGGTAGTAGGTTGTTCCCCTCTCTTACTTTTTCTGCAGCAGATGTTATCAATATCCTCCTCTCCTCTACAAAAGTCTAAATTTCAGGCAGCAAAAGCTTAAGTATTGAGCTTAAAATGTTGCAGCATGTCCCTCATAGCAAAATTGAGGCAGAAAAATTCTGCAAAGCAAAGCTCTCACAGCCCTCCTTGCACACGTCTTTGGGGGCAGTGGAATTCCTTTTTTCCCCAGAGGAGCATGAGCTGTTTGTCTGAGCAGTGGGAATCCCCTGAGAAGGAGGGCAGGGAATATGTAGGCACGTGATCTCAGAGTCTCACAGAATGAAAGCAGCACACGGTAAGAATTAACTAACTGCTGAATCTCAGAAAGTTATTGTACATTCAGAATTATCATCCTTTGGGGGTATTTATAATCTCCCATAGGCATCTTTTCTTAGGTAATTAAACACTAAAATACTTTCAAGCCTGAAGTTTTAAAATCAAGTTCCCTAGAAAACATGCTTTAGTTCAAGCAAGATAAGGAGCTGGTGCAGAAGTTCTCTGTCCTGCATTATCATGATCATAAGTGTTTCTTTTGAACATTAATCTCAAAGACTTTATTCTCCTCACTTAACTCCTGCTCACTTCCTTAATTTGGAACACAGGAGGAACCTGTGCTTCATGCCTAAGGATGAAAAAGGATACCCGCCTCACCTACTGAGAGTCAAAATATCCTACAGAATTTCTGCATAAAACAAATAATTTGTTTCTGCATAAAACAAAACTTCCCAATGGCATAAGAGTCCCACAAAACAGCTTTGGAAGAAACACATCCATGTGACAAAGAAGATAAAATGTGTATGCTAATGGCAGCAGGGAAAATACAGAACTGTAGCAGCCACAGCTTAGCTCATCCAAACACACACAAAAAAGAGAGAGCAGCTTTGCAGGTGAAGTAAATGCAGAAAATGAGTCAGAGGAAGGCTGAAGGGTCACAAGGCACAGTGCAGCTGTAACGAAAGCTGCCCTTCAGCCCCTCCACCCTAACACCCTGCTCCATGCCTGTGCAATGGATGGCATGGGCTGGTCCCACCAGAACCATTTCTCCTCTTTCTCCCTCTCCTTTCTCCTTGCCTGACAGCCAGAAGGGGACAAGTTGCTTTATATAAACACTGGTGAGCTGAAAGAAGGGCTTGGTAGACTCTGACCTTTTCAGAGTTCATGCCAGATACAGGACTGTTGATTGAACAAAGCAGAGATCTAAGCATTGATCATAAACCAGGTGTTAACATATCAGGCTGATTGCAGCTAAGTGCCAAATGTTGTTTCCGTGAACAGGAGGCAAGTGCAGCAGGTCATTCAGTGCCTTGCAGGTAGGCAATCTTGGAGAGCAAACATTTGCCTACAGACTACAATCTACTGCAACCTTCCAGCTGGACATACCTGAGACTCACTTCACCCCAGCCCTGTTGTGAAGCAGGAGAACCTCACTCCAAGGCAAACGTACCACTCCATATAATGGGCACATTCTAGGTGGCTGACAAGCTGCCAGGTTTGCTCATGGACTGCCTCCAGAGAAGTGTTCCTCATTTGTGAAAAGAGGAGACAAATAGAGGCTGTTACTGAAAGCAATTGCCACAACTGTTTAGCACCATCACTTCCTGTCCTGAGTGACCCTATCTTCTAATAACACTTTCTGTGTCCATGTCTAACATCTCCTTCACCCTTTACTCTGGAAGGCACACCCCAGTGCTGACACGCCGCCAGTGAGGCCTCAGTGCTCGCTGTGCCCTTAGCAACTGCACAGCCGCTGCTGGAACTGAACAGCGGCAGCAGCTCCTGCTCTGCTCCAAGGCCAGGCCAGGAAAACTCGCGGCTCCCACAGCCGGTGCGGCCCAGGTGGCCACAGTCTGGTGTGGTCCCAGGAAACCTGCCTTGTGTTTCTGGCTCCATCGCTCTCCTTGGGAAAACCACTTTGGCTTTCTGTTTTCTCTCCCACACTTGATCCCTTTTTTTGTATTTAGACTGATTTTTCACCTCAGGTTTATGATTTGTTTTTCTTTAGTTTGGAAAGAAAAACGAACTTAGGTAGAGTGGGAGCATTTTGAAGAGGCAAGGGAAAAAGAAAGGGAGAAAGAAAAAGAAAATACTCTGCTCTTGGTAACAAAGCGTGTTGGGAAAGAGGAGCAGTACAGATAAATTAACACTCCCTGAGGCAGAGGTGGGTGAGATATCTAATATAGTATGAAGAAGTAAAGGGGAAAAATATCCATCATTCACACTTCTGTCTCCTGTCACATTTTCTCACCTATTTCCTGTAAGATGCAAGATAGTAGATTCCCAGAAATGGCACTCAAGCCTAACAGTGATCCATACACTTCCTAGCTGCCCACTCAAGCCATGAAAACCTGTCTTTTCTTGAGCCCTTCCATGTAAAAATGCTCACTTGTTGTCGTCCCAGATGTCACATATAGCACAGTATAGAAACGCTACGTTAAACATTTTGACATCATCTGCAATTGTTTCTGCTGGCTCAGACACCTCCAGCACTTTTTTCATGACATCTTTAGTACTTTAGAAGTGTTAGAAAATAACAAATGGTGTTCATGCGCATCTGTACTTTCCGAAGGAGTCCAGAAAGCAGCCAAATAATTCAGTTATTTTTTTTCCTGCCAATTTCCCATCGCACAGCACAGACAGCTACTGGAAACTTGACACTCAAATGCTTGCGTTGAGCATTGGGTAGTATTTGAAGCACTAGTTTGTTAAGCAGTTTTATTTACTCCTCATAGCCTCAGCAATCTGAGGCACATTTTTGCCACCACTTGTTTGTAGTACACTATGGCAGACTTCTGCTCACTCTTTGCATATTCTGGCAAAATGTGCTTTTTTCCCCTGCAATAAGGAAGCAGAGAAGAATACCTTGGCTAAAAGTCAATTTTCTCCCTCAGTACTTAAATTTCTTACATTTTTGGCAGATCACTATCCCTCCAGCATTTGCTTTTATTTTGCATGGCATACATTTCTACAGTTTTAAAACTCTGGGTTTATGGCAGCTTCTTTCCCTGCTCCTGGCAGTATTAATATTATATACTAATTTACCTGTTGAAACACATGGTCACTGGCTTCCTTATCTCTGATTGTCAAAGTTATTTCTCTTCCACTTCATTTGTTCAGTGCTTGCTTTTGATGAAGCTGCTTGGAGCAGCAGTCTATCACTTCAATCTCATTTTCTAACACCACTAGAACAGTTTTATAATTATTGTTGTACCAGCATTAAAAGCTTTTGCTAATGCAGCTATGTTAATAGACTGCATCCTAAGCATCCACACTGCCCAAATGGACCATGGTGTTGACTCACCAGCTGCCTTGAGTGAAGCAGAAGCATCATTAATTTTTTACTTTAAAATGCAGCTAGAAACAAAGCAGGGCAAAAAGCAATAAAAATTATTATCAATTTGCAGCGCCACTCATTTAGTTAGTCATACCAAAGTAAGAACTGACACCAACTTCAGTGGCCATGCACAAAGGCACTGCTTTTATGACTGTGAGCTGAGAGTGCATAGCTTGAGTTTCTCATTACTCTTTACCTCAAAAAATTGTCCAGGGTCACCTTGTTATTATTTATTATTTTAAAATCAATATATCCTCCAAAAACCTACTTTAAGTAGCACTTAAAAACGTGTAGGCATACCCCAAGGGCCTTGAGGAGTTCGACTTTACAGCCAGGGCAGGGTAGGAGCGCCGTGCCACGCTTCCCCATCACCCATTGACCTCCCCGGTTTTGGAAACATGCGAACAAGAGGTGCTGCTCCCCCTCAGTCCAAGCCACCCCTCTCCCTCCACGCGTGTCCGGGCGCCGCGGGCGCCGCCAGGGCAACCCGGAACCGGGCACCAAGGGAGCAGAGGAAGGAAAAGACGCGCTGCGGTCGAGCGACCCCCGAGCGCTGAGGGACAGGACGGGA
>NW_010223493.1:0-14070 GCF_000695765.1 Mesitornis unicolor | reverse complement strand
TGATCTTTCGAGGTCCCTTCCAACTCCTTATGTTCTGTCAACTCTTTACAGCACCTCTCTGTGGCTTCAGCTCCTGTGGCTTTTGGTCCCATGGCCTAGGGTGCCGGCACCACATGCTGTTGAGAGAGACCAAAGTTGCAGGAGGCATGCCTCCCTGTTAGCGTCCCCATGCTGGATTTTGCAAGGCACTATAAGGTTGTGCCTTCCAGAGGTCACATACAGAAAGAGGCTTGTGGAGCATGCCATCATGTCTCTGGACTCTACAGCTCAGTGCCTGCAGCCAACAGCAACTGAGGGTTCATGAAGGCAATGCAACTGTCAAGGTCAGCAGAGAGATGAGAAGTGAGAGGTGGACTCAACAGATGTCACTCACCTGTGGACAGCACATGGTTGCATGGCAGGAGGCCACATAGCTGGCAAGGGACCACAGGAAGTGGTGACAGTCCTCGTGCATCAGCTCCACCACGAAACTCTGCTGCACATGCCCAGGATGAGGGAAGCTTCCTCCTACCTCTTTCTGCTGAAGAAGGAAATCCATCCTGTGGAGCAACGTGACTAGATAGGAAAGCTCATGACGTGACTGGGAGTTGCAAAGCAGTTTGAGAGGTTTCCCTACTGACCTCAGCAGTGACATTTGCATTTATGTCTGTGAGTCAAACAAGACCTGGGTGAAGAGACACATGCTCCAGACACCAGGTCTTCCTGAGCCTGTTCAATCTGCATCATCTGCAGGAGGCACGGCTGCATCAAGCCTGATCTTTCAGTATCCCTCCTTCAGCATGCCCTGGGCAGACACAGGAGGTCTGTCCAAGTCAGAATAGGAGACACATTAAAAAGTAATTAAACCTGGCAAAGCCTTTCTAAGCAAGATGAGGTTCCACCTCGTGTTTCAAAATATAAATCCCCTTGAGCACGCACATCACAGCAGCACAACGTGCCCTCTCTGCTGTGTGGTACTGTGCAAGACCATCCCCAGGTTTTGAAGCCACTTGGCCAACGCTGATGTCCTCAGGCACCACATGTGTGTGCTCACACTACCCTTTGTATGGAGGCTACAGGAGCACCCATCTGCACCTGTGCACATCACACAAGCTCTCACTAAAACCTAGCACAGTCACAAAAAGTGGCATCTCTAGAGGTGAACGCTCAGCTGAAAACACAAAACGAAGGATCTGTAGACAAAAGGTGTGATATAACAAGCTGGGTCAGAAAGACAGAAATATCTCCAGGCAGCCCTGGGTGAAGCAAGGAGGTGAAACCTTCTGCTTTGATCTCCCGGACAGAAAACCCCACTAGAATTTTCTGGGGAAACCTCCAACTTGGACAAAAGTGAGTCTCTGAGGATTGGTTGGCTTCAGTACTTTTGGCTCTGGAGAAACCAGCCCAGCTCTCCTGTGTGACTCCCAGCCGCTCTGCCACCCACTTTGGCTGAACAGTGAACCTGGAGAGGTCAGGGGGCCTGGGCTGCTGAGGGAAATGTGGGCAGAGCTTTGCACACCCTGGCCAGCCCTTGCAGAGGCTGGTGGTGTTCAGCATTTGGCAATGCAGGCAAAGTGAGCATGGGTAAGGTCCAGGATGGACTTGCCTTGCTCCAAGCAGTGCTTTCATGGTGTCCAGGACAGTGTGGTTGGACCTACAACTCACATACCAGTGCTCTGCTAAACCCCAACCTTTGTCCTGCTGCAAATGTGTCACTGCTGAGCACCTCAGAGAGGGAGACATGGACACAGTCAAGAGCAAAAGATAGGGAGAAAATGGGCATTAGCAAGGGCTGATAAAGATACGACCTTTCCCTGGCAGAGGTCTGGATCATGAGGAGTGTCGGCAGGTCCTCTGGGCAACTAATTACAAAGCTCAGCTTGTCAGTCAGGGAGCAGCGAGCATCAGCTCGATCTGCAGCATTCAGGGCAGGTGATTGAACCGGTAGGGTGGATGTGCTGGGGCAAGTCTCTCAGGACACAGTCACCATGTGCCAGCAGCACCTCCTGGTGAGATGTCCCTGGCACAATATCCAGGGACAGAATGAGCCCCAGCATCACCAGACCTGCCCAAACACTCCCTGTTTGCTCTGGGATGACAACAGCATCTTGCTTCACTGCGGTCAGTGCCCATTCCTTACTGAGGATTCTGCAGCCTCATGGAGGACCCAAGGGACATTTGGGAAGACACCTCTACCCCACCAGTTTCTAATCCCACCATCCCAACTGCGTGTTCACCCTTCTCCTCTATATCCTTGCCTACACTACTGCTCCACACATCAACAGCACTGTCCTTGAGTTTGGGTAAAGAGAGGAGAGCAGAGGCTGGATCCCGTGCTCAGCCTCCATGGATGGAGATTGTGCCTACTGAGAAGCATCATCTCCCACAAGAGATGTCCCACTCTCACAACCCCTTCTCATTAAATGCTGTGTCTGGGACCCCAGCAACCTGGCAGGAGCCACCAAACCCAATGAGGACTTTGTTGATGAAGGAAGTGCCAGAGGCCTTCGCCACATGAGTGGGAGGAAATCATGGGCAAGTCAATTGGTGCCCACAAGACTGAGGCAACTCTCTGGCATCCAGCAAGAGGTGTCTGCCTGGCTGTTCACCAGCCCAAGGGGTGGATTTTGGCAAGGCAAAAGTTCAGTCCCAGTGTCTGCAGTGGGAGTCAAACTGGGTGCTGCTCATGTGACTGGCCAGGTCCCCCCACAGGCAGGTGGACTTCTATTGACTTCTGGTCCTGCTCCAAGTGGTGAAGAGGACCCCAAAAGTCCCACTATGCAATAGGACAGCTGCCAACGCACCTACCCTATGCAGAGAATGAAGCTCCACTGTGGATGTCCTCATAGTCAAGCACCCCATGGGGCTACACTACCCTGGAACATCTTCCCTCTACAGGAAGTGCATGGAAGGTGTTTGGGCATGAGGATGGACCTCTTACCTCAGGTGTGAGCTGTGAGGCTAAGTGCATAAGACCCCTGAATCCAAAAGACTCATGACTCAGGGCATGAAAGGAGAGCAGGACGGTCCAGGGACATGAATAGCACCATGGGACCCAGCAGGGAACAGAGAGGTGGGCACAGGTAGGTATCGTGAGGATCTGCTCCACTTCTGAGTAGTGTTACTTCATTTTAAGGCTATTGATACATGACCAGTGCCTGGAGGCTTTGCAGCACCTGGCCCCAGGCTCTGTGGTCCTGGCAGGCACAGAGTGGCATTTCTACAGCCTCCACGTGCTGCTGCTTGGAAATGACTTATCCAAACTGTCTCAGCAGGTCTGGCTTCTGCTGGCTCGCCACGGATAAGCCACCATCTATTCAGATGACAAGGACATGAGATATTGCTGCCCCTGCCTTGCACTTCCCAGAAAGGTGCAGGCCACAGTGACTTGCAGGGCTACTTCAGAGGTGAATCTCAGGAGTAGTGAGCAAGCATGCCAAGGTCTCCAGAGCTGAACATGATGCTCAAAGGCACGGCTGTCCCACACAGCCACGTCCCACACAGCCACTTGTTCAGACTGGCTAGATCCCCTGCCCCTGAAGTCACTGCTGTCTCTTGAGGGTGGCCCTGTGTTCAGTCTGCCATGCTTAGCTGGGGGTGGCACTACTCACCATCTGTGCTGCGGTACCAAAGTAGGGTTATGGGGGCTATTCTCTGTGCAGCTACCCCTGGAGGGGACCCTGAAGGCCCTGTCACCTGCAAGAGAGTTTCTGGCAGGGCAGCTGTCCCAGGCTCCTCTAACTGAGCACCAATGCCAAAAATCTGAATTACAGCACCACAGCCTCTCCAAGCTCTGCTCTTACGCAGAAGCACCAATTGATGAGCTAGATAAAGGATTTACTACTTATTCTGATTTTTCTTACAAGCTGTTCCTGAGCTTACTCACCAGTTCTCCTTCGAGGTTTCTCCTTTGGACACAGCTCTGTGTTTTGCAAAGCAACACTGAAAAGCCTCCTTGACCCTGCAAGGCAGTCTTGGCTCTTTTTGGCCATTCCGATTTCCTTGGCCACGTGGCACACGTCTGCCCCAAACCTCCGACATCTCACCCTTCAAGCAATTCAGCCTTACTCTCCCCTGGGAAGATGCAAAGTGGGGTGGTGTGTGGGAGCAGCTCTGGGACAGGGCCCATGGGGGTTGTGGGGTCTTCAACCCTGGAGACTTCAGGGCTCACCTGGACACATCCCTGAGCTGTCTGGTCCAGCCATGAGGCCATCCCCACTCAGAGCAGGGCTGACTGAAGGTATGATAGCTCCCTTCCAGCCAAAAACTTCCTGGGGCTCTACAATTTGCCCTTTCTCAGCAAAGCCCACCTGGATACATGTCCCTCTTTGCTCTTCCCTGCCAGACAGACCCACCACGTTTCCCCAGCTCTATTCTCTCCCTCCAGCCCCTTGGGGCAGCCCCTCTCTGAGCACTTTCAACATCTAAGTTGTCATTCAAAGGTTAACCCTGGATGTTTCAACACAAGCTGGCTCTATCATACGCACCCCTTTACAGGCTGGTCCTTGATGTTTCCTTCAATCCTGTTGTCTTCCCTTCCTGGAGAGGCGAAGGTCACCCAGTCATGGGTCCTGCCACACCATCTCAAGCTTTCTCCTCCCTTGGCCGTGGCTCAGGCTGCAGTTCCCACTCATGCCCTTATTATAGGTGCCCTACATAGCTGAAAGCCAACTGAGCTATAAAGCAATCAAGGACTGGAACTCTGCTTGGAGCAAGGCAACACATTCAACCCATGAAGGCAAGAAACCGGTGACTCAGGCTGAGGCATAATGGTTAGATATTAGATTTCACAGCCCAATTGCACAAGACACACACGAAAAAAAAAAATCAATCTCATCGAGTTTTGATACTCAAGACCTGTCCCAGAACATCTCTGGAAAGCTCTGTATCCAAGGAGGGCAAACAAAAAGCTCTTGTCTTAGCACTGACTCACAGCTGCTGCTGTGGGCTCTTCCCATCCCACACCTGGCATCTCTCACCACCCTACGTCACCCCTGGCTCTGCCACAGGGCCCCATGCTCCAGTCAGGACCTGTTTTCATTGCACAAAGGGCTCAACAACTCCATGTGTCCAACCTCAACAGAGGCACCTGACTCACACAATGGCATCAGCAGGGTCTCTGCTACCTTGGTGAGCAAAGGCGAGGGGACAGGAGCGTGTTGGGAAGAGGCTGACAGATACACGTACCTGCCTGCCTCCTTGACCCAGTTACTGTTTCTCCATTAGTGTTTTCATGCCTGAGTCTACCTGTTGGCCAGAAAGGATTAGTCGAGGGATTAAGCTCCATACATAAGCACCTGTTAGCCAAGAGCAGGGCGCGAGGAGCCATCCCTGCCTTCAGACTGGCAGCTCCAGAGATCAGCCAGTTCTGCTCGCAGTCATCTGAGTAGGTGGTAGGCAGCCAAACCAGATGGCATGGCATCCCTTGGGCTGGCTTCACAGAAGGTAACAAACAACTGAGCCACGCTCTGCCCTTTGGGCAGTCTCCATTTCAAGGCACCAGGTCTCACCTGCACTTTCAGGACAAAGGATGAAACTTGAGTGGTGGTTATGGTTTCCATCCCACAGAACAGTCCCATCCTTTGGATGCAAAGATGTTCAGCTTCTCACAAAACAGAGGAGGGAAGCAGAAGGCAAGGTTGAGCACAGCCAAGTTTCCTTCTGCAGAAGCAGCACAGACAATGCCTAGTGTCACAAAAGCAGGCAGAAACCCCTTCAGAGCAGTGGGGTCCTGTGACCAGCACTGTAGGACACTAGAGCATCTCCTTCAACTGAACAGAAGTCTTCTGGAGACACCTGGGCTGATAGTGCACCTCCAGCTTCATGTAGCACCAAACATGGGAAACTACAAGCTTTATCTTGTCTTTCCAGGTTGTCCAATCTCTCCAGGGCTCAGACTGTGCTTTAGCACTTTTTGTTCCTTCTTCATGTAACTTTGCTCAAGCAGGAAGCTGAGCTAGAGATCTCCAGAGGCCATTTTGCGCCCACCCCAACCACATGCTGCAGCAGATCCCCCACAACTCCTGAGTCCCACCCTTGCGTCTCCCAGGATGTAAAATATATCACAGCACACCAGGTGCCTCCACAGCAACTAAGGAGGTGAAACAAAACCATGCAGAGACACAACAGGACAGAGACACACTTCTCTAACTCTGAACCCCAGATCCTCAAGGGAGAGCTACAGTGTGCTTTTGAGATAAGCCCAGAAACACATTCATAGTTCTACTGCACACCAACACTGTGGATAACTCAAAGCCTCCTCTCCCCTCACCAGCTTCTCTGTGCTTCAGCATCAGTCACAACTTCCCCCAATAAATGCACAATTTCAGCCCACAAACACACACTTGAAGAAAAAAAAACCTGAGGTCCTACTTATGCTCACTAATCTCTGCCTATCCTAGATGTTTGTCACACTATTCCAGGATGCAGCTGGTACTGACAATACCAGTGATCAGCTCAGCATAGGAGCCCTGTCCTTCCCAACTCCCATCAAGTTGCACTCATTTCATGAAGCATTGTGTCAGATGGTTTTGATTAACATTTGCGGTGTCATTTATCTCAACCCAGAAAGAAAATGAGGCAGGGGTAAGATGGGAGAGCAGTCAGAGCAGGCGTAAGGAATGACTGAGCACCTCTGCCTTCAGGGTAGGTGAGGAATCCTAAAGGTGGAGCAGGTGGATGATACCTACTATAGCCGAAGGCAGAAGCATAGCAAAGTTCAAGATTCTCATCTAAAATCAACCAAGATGATGACATGCTTAATTAGTCTCCAGAACAAGGAGCCAAATACTGCTGTAGTATGTTGCGAGGATGAAGCACACCAAGTTGAAGAGACAGTCAGCCACCGACTCCTTCCTCACAGAGAAGAAACAGCACCAGAAAGTGAGGGTTTTAGCCCTAGGGACATTCAGGACACAGCTGAAAAAAGCCACAGCACCCAGGCCTGGTGCTGGGACAGACTTTATTGTACTTAAATAAAGCTCCATATAAGCACACCCAATCTGTTTCACAACTCTGAACAGCTGCAGCCATAGCCAAGGAAAGCACTGCTCCACAATGGCCAACTTCTCACTTTGTCACCAAGTCAGACAAAACCAGGGTATGTTCCCACCCACATCAACACTAGTTGCTCAGGTATTCGCATGAGGACTGAGCCGAGAGGTGCTCCTCAGCTCAAACTCAACCAAGCTATCAGTACCTCTCTATCTAGCAGAAATGCTCAAAAACAGTTGGGGTGAAAGAAATGAAGGGGGGAAAAAAATAAAAGCAAGATTCTTTAAGTCTGTCTCACAAGCCAACTCAATGACGACTCTTTGGAGAGCCTGAGCTCTCCAGAGTGCCAGCTCTGTGCTTCCGCAGTTTCCCCCAGAGACGCTGAGCTAACCCTAGCAGGCACACCAGCCATCCCAGCAGGATGCACTGGCCTGAGCAGAGCAGCCACAGCTCCAGAGCTCAGGGAGCCTCCACCACAGCTGGGGTGATGCACGGCTGTGCCACCCAGCCTCCTCTCTCCTAACCTCAGCTGGCCCCTGCCAGGCGTCTGGGCAGAATAATGCTCCCTAGTAAGGGAGTATTAAATCAGTAATTACGTGTCACATGAGGGTGAGCAAGCACCAGAGACATTTCTGTCTCCCAAATGTCTAAGGCTGGGGCATAGTCTCAGACACCCCACAGGTGCTCAACACACAAAACCACACTCAAGTGTTCCAGAGTCACTCCAGTCTCTCATTAACCAGAAGGAACAACAGAAATAAGCCCAAATAGGTAGTTAGCAGCTCTGCTGTGGCAGGAAAGAAGAGATACCACACTTCCCAGTTACGCATAGGCTTATTGTGCAAAGCAATGGAAATAAAATTCCTTTCCAGCCCTCAGAATCAGCAGTTAAGCTCCTGGTGTAAAAACACCACTGCAGCAAGGACAAGTCAGTTCGTCATTTATTCATTGCAGCATTTGAAGTACACCAGGTACTTGGTGAAGACAGACAACAGGAAGAATACTCAATACAGTAAATTTATATAAAAAGAGAATTAAATAGATAAAATAACATGGCAACCTCTCACTCTTGCTACAAACAGGAAAGACTAGCCCTGAGCCCAAGTTCACATCAACAGCTTCAGTCTTTCCAGGCAGGTGTGGTTGGAACATAAATATGTATGTTTCCTATACCCAGGGGACAGCAAGGCATCTGTCCTTACAGTTGAGGCAAGGTGTGCACTTCTCAGGCCAGCTCTTCAGGAGCTTTGCTTCAGATGCTGTGCAAAGGCTGACTTCCAGCAAAGTTCAACCTTGTTGAGTACATCTGGAAAGGTGGCCCCAGCTTTGATGTGCAAATGAAGAGCAGCTCTTCAAGTACTTCAGGATCAGCCACAGGTAATGTGTTCAAGCTATCTAGAAAGACTGGTAGAGCAAAAATGCAGGGCAGCACCCCAAACTGTTGCCTTTCCTGCATTAAGCCAGATTTAAACCACATGTTTTGAGGCTGCTCCTGAACTGTGCACAGTTCAGGCATGCTTTTGCAAGACACTGCTTTGCAACTGTGTTAAGACAGTCTCCATCTACTCTAGGTCTCCAGTTTTACGACAGAAAAATATCCTATACCAAAAAGACTAAGTATTTCTCTTCAGTTTTCACAATTCCACTTTCAGGAACTGTTCACCTTCTGTTGAGAAGGAAGACGGGGTCTGAAACCATGTGCCTGCAGAACAGCAGGCATCACAAGTAGCACCAAAATGAAGAAAGCCCATGTTACAGATACAAGACTGTTATTCCACTGAGACTAGCTTAATCTAGGAGATCACTGTATCTCTCTAGAGTCTCCTTCTCCAGTTCCAACAGCTTTTGAAAAAATTTCTCAGCAATTTCTTCATCCACGTCAATCTGTAAGACAATAAGAACAGCACTGTGAGCCCATCACCTTAGTGGCAACCAACACAGACACTAAGGGCAGCTCGGGAGATAGCAAGGTGCATATCCAGAACTTCTACATTCAGAGAGGAAGCCAAAGGCATCGATCACCAAGGCACCAGCCAGAACATATTTTGGGAAAGCATCATCACACATTCATCCTGTTCTGACCATTGTTCTCCATTGCCTTCAAGACTCCAGCTTGAGGCTGGCAGCCAGGAAAGGAAGAAAGGAAGCCTCACAGATAACCCCATGTCCCAACTTGCTGCTCAGCATTCAACATGCATCTTGTTTCCACTCCAGCCACAGGACACCCTTGGCACCATCTCTTCCATGCAAGGCAGGTGGCAGCCCCCAAGCCAAGTGCCCTCCAGCAGGAGGCTGCTGCTCCATTTACCTTTCTGGGCTCCACGTAGCTCTTCCCCAGTCCAGAAGTACAACTGTGGTATTTGACAAGCGCATCCAGGTACTCTGGCTTCTGTTTGAACAGCCACACCTAGGGAGAACAGCACAAATGTGTATGAGTCTACCACACACAGCCCCAGCCAAGCCTGCAGTCAAGGACCCAGCTGCCAATGGACACAGGAGAACACATCACAGGGGCTTTCACCAAGCAGCAGAAGACTGGGTATCCAGAGAAGAAGGTCTGAGCTGGCTCCCCTCATGATCCACCTGAGCCAACAGTAAACCATGCTTATACCCCAGTGCTAGACCACTGAGGGAGCTCAACATGGCTAAACTTCCTCACTACTGTGCTTGACATTACTCATTTCCATGCCTGCATGCCGATGGCTGCCTGACTGCCAACAGGGAGAGCAGCATTCTCCCTAAGATGGATGGAATAGTGTTTTTCCAAAATAATTTAATGGACATCTGATGAAGGTTATAAAGCATCATAGCTGGTCCCCCCAGCACTCCCTGCTGCATGCTATGCAGGGGTTAAATATACCACCCACCCGCCAGCCACACCAGGAGGCTCTGTGTTCAAACCAGCAGACTCCTGAAGAGCTACCCAGAAGGAAGGAATATTAAAATCAAGTTGTGAACTACTTACATGAGCTTCTGCTCCATTATATGGTGTCAGAGTGTAAGTCTTTGCAAAAAAGCGGATCTGAGGGGAAAACAAATACATGACACAATCTGTGTTTTGGCTCAAGGTTTCTTTGGAAAGCTCTCTGCAGCCCAGCCACATCAGATCATCTACCAGACGAAGAAGCACTTCTCCAAGTTGACCAGAGGTAGCACTGCACACTTATGACTAAAGCGTCCCTGTATCACCACAAACTCTGGTGTCTGGAGCCACCCAACAGACCAGCGAGCCTTGCTCCATGCCCCCAACACAGAGCTCACCCCAAAAGCAGGAGACAACAGGCCACACACATGCCTTGCAAGCACCTCTTCTTGAATGATCTCAAGAGCACATCAGGCAGGAGGCAGAGAGGATCCACAACACTGCCAGTGTTGAGGACAAGTGAGAAGGCATTGCCTCTCCCTGCCAGGAGAAATGTGATCCATCAGGATTAGCTGCTGCCAGCCGGGGCTGCTTAAGCAGGAAGGCCAATCTTGCAGCACCAGGCATCCAGCCTTCAGGGACAGAACTGCACTGAACCTGAAAAGCTGAAGCCCAGAGGAAGAAAGGCAAGGAAAGTTTTGTGAAAGCAGATGAAAAGGCAGAGAGCAGGAGGCTTTTCTTTCCAGAGAGACAGAAAGAACAACACTGAAAAATACAGTCTGTTGTAGAAACAAACAGCATTTCAAGGCACAGAGGCCAAGTTTTGTCCTGAGCTCTGCTGCCACTAAAGTGATAGGATTTTACAAGCCCACAACAGGCTGGCAAACCTTCTAAGGTGAGTCTTGACAAACACTGCTATGGCTGAAGGGCTGAACCCGGTCTCTATGTACAGTGCCTGTCCAGCACTTTGAGGGGGTAAGAGGAACTCTGCTTGGAAACTGGGGCCCCAGGGGGTCAAAGGGAAGGCCTTCAAAGGGGCCAGCCTACCCAGTCCAACAGAAGAACTGTACAGCAGCATGGGAAGCAAGGAGCCAGAGGCATGCTGCACATCACTTGCTCTGAAGTGCATCACTGCAGGGCTATCTCAACCCAAAACTCCCCCAAAGCAGCCAGGAGTTCCACTTACCAACCACATGATGGGCATTAGCAGCTTCCACAGAAAAACCGGCAAAATTCCATATGTCATATTAGACATAACGAGACCAGGACAAACAACACTGGAATATAGACCCTGCAGAGAAGAAAGCAGTTTGCAAAAAACAATAATTAGTTTAAGAATGGATGATACCCCTTCCCTCCAAGTACTTCTCAGCAAGAAGCTGAAGGTGCATATAGAGACCAGAGAATAATAAATACTCTCCTCTCTAAAATTACCAGATGCAGAGAGTGATTAGATGTAGTAATTTTGGAGGGGTCTCAAATTGGAGACATTCACATCAAATCTGTGCCCATTACAAGCCCACAAGACAGTAGGTGCAGCCACCCAACACATCATGATCTCACATTGCAGTCTGTGTGAAGCTCAGCAGCAATAGCAACCACCCCACAAATGACAGCCTGCTCAGATCAAAGTCTCCCTCACCTGTAAGAGATAAGAGTTCAGCCCTCTAGGACTAAACTATTTTCTCCTGAAGTATTTCAAAAACATGGAATCGCTATCACTGGACTAGGGCTGCAGCTTGTCAGTGAAATCTGGCAATCCTCCATGACAGGGACAGCAGGTTGCTTGTGCATCTTAGTGTGGCAAGCTTGAGTAACCACCACGGAGAGCAGAGCCTACACCTCAAGTGCTTGGAGGCAAAGCTGCCCAACAGCCCTGTTCTGATAGGCAGCTCTTTGCTCTTTAAGACCAGTTCTTTGCTCTAAAGAGACAGCAGGACCTTGCAACTTAGGACTGCTCCTAAGAGCTTCTGCTTTCAGCTAAAATCCACGGCCAAGAGTCCCAGAAGCAATATCCCTGGCAGATTCTCCACCACCCACACCATTGGCTCAACCTCAGCTGTGTTTATTTCCTACACGTAGCAATCTGATGTGGTCCATAATATGCAAATGAATGCAACTAGGTAACAACAACATGATGATAATTACAAATTGTAGGAGCTCATCAGGTTTCTTCAGCTATACAGACCCGATCATCACCTGGTTATTAAGTTTCCTGTTCAAAACCACACTTGTCAGGTCAGTAGCATATTTGGAGGAACTGTATGATTCCTGTCCCTTGGCATGCTGGTAGTCAGCAAGGCTGAAGGCAGACTTCCGGGCATTGCTGGAAGAGGTCCAGATGAGTCGTGAAGGCTTTTCGTTACCACAGAGTAGAGATTCAAGTTGGCGAACCTGCAAAAGAATTGTTATCTTATTTAATGCAGCAATTTTAAAGTCTCACAGTACAGCTTTACAGTTCTTAAAAGCTGTCCGCTTCTTAGCTTTCCTAGTCTTAGCCAGTCTCCCCTAGACAAGCCAGAAGCAGCCACTGCTTAGCTATAACTTCAGCCCAAGGTCCACCAGGATCATTTACAATCAGCCACCATTCTCTTGCACAGCTCAGTTAAGCACCTCAGAATTTAATATAGCCAGCTCTTGATACTTGCCCTGGACCTCTATCCACTGACTAACCAGAGTAGCCTCAAGATTATATTAACCCTTGCAACAACAACTAACACTTAGTGCTATTTTAACAGAGCCCAAGACCTTTACCCTATCATTCCTTATTTGTCAGGCTGCAGCCTGTATCAGCATCCGAACTTGTAAGCCAGAACTGGTTCATCAGTACCGCCTGCATCCATCCCTACCCACATCAGCCACCATACCAAGGTCTCAATCTTCATACACAGCCTCACCAGGATAAAGTGTCCAAAGAGGTTGGTAGCAAACACCTCCTGCAGTCCATCTCCATTAAGCCTGTCCGTCTGGGTCATTACGCCTTCTGCAGTGGTCAGCATGTGAAGCAGCTTCCTGGAAGCCAAGGATGGGAGTTAGAGAGGAACAACACCATAAGGCATCTACTGCTCTAGTTTCCACCGCGAAAAGCTTTATTAATCAATTTGAAAAATAGCTGGAAAAAGTTTACAGAGAATCCCAGTGCCTTTATTTGCAAGTGCCTCAATACTGACTAGACCAGAGAAGACTTGTTCTTTACTTCACGTCACTACCGTGAAGTACCATTAAAAAAAGTGTTGCTTTTCCATTTCACATTTTGATAACAAAATCAAGTTCCAGAATGAAACTAAACCCTAGAGCTAAGCCTAATACAAATAAGGAAAGCAGTCTAGCATCTACGTTCCACACCCCAAGCATCGTATTTGACTCAACAGAAGTTGCTTTGCTCCTTAGCCCAAAACTTCCCCATGTTGTTTATAGGCTAATGGTGCTTATCCCCACAGTGCTTATAGAATAAACATCAACCACTAGCAGCACAACACACCACAATGTACAGCTGAGAACAGCTACAAAAACTTACAGTGGAACCAAAACAACAGGAAGGAGGCCCTGAAAGAGCAAACTTCACCTCTCCAACACCACACCAGTGTTTTTCACTCAACACCTAGCACCAGGAGCAGCAGGCTTTGGGTGAACCCTCACTCAACACTGACACACAGCGGACCCCACACCAGTGATCAGAAGCAGCACAAGGTGACTTGGAGCACCCCAGCACCTCACCTTGCCCACCCCATGCAAGACTATGCATCCCACAGGGGTGTGCTCTGTGTCACACTGGGGAAGGGAGTTGGGATCTTCAGCCCCAGACCCAAGGGCACACCTTGGCCATTGTGACACTGTCAGCACCCCATACTGCCCACAGGCTGGGGACCAGGCCCCCTAATATCTCCTACCCGGTGATCAGACCATGCCAGAGTGCCTTGAAGTTCACGTGTGGGTTGGGCATGATCCCAGCGTTGAGGTAGACAAAGTCCAGCCGCTGAAACCTGCGTGGGGAAGAGCACAGGAGTGAGAGACACAAGGCAAGCAGGCAAGAGAGGGGTGCAGTGGGTGAAGGACAGAGATCCGGTACCTGCAGCGGAGCTCACGGGCCGCACGCAGCACGGAAGCCAGGCTGCCCAGGTCCACCTCCACGGTGGAGACCTGAGCGGCCGGGTGGCTGGCCAGAATCAGGTCTCGGGTGGCCTCGCTCTTCTGGGCGTTGCGGCAGGCGACGCAGAGATGGATGCGGCCATCCT
>NW_010223492.1:0-15993 GCF_000695765.1 Mesitornis unicolor | reverse complement strand
CCACCTTTTTTAGGGTAGCACTGGGGAATCTAATTAAGCCTGAAGCAAACTGTCAGTATTTTGGATACCATGGAATCTCTTAACAAATATTCAGTTTCTGATGTTAACCATTATGCTAAATCTCTATAGCACTTTAACAGCTTTACACACAAAACACTATCCTGGAAGCATTTTAACTATACTTCCAGCTGATCATCTCTATAAAACCAATATTACATGAAGTGACAATTCAGTGCCATCACCCTGTTCCTTTAATTAGCATATCTAATTTCTTCCAAATCTCCTTCCAAGAAAACAAAGCTTCTGATCAGAGGCGAAGGGTTCATCTGTACAGCACTAACTCAACCTAGAGCAACTGTCACAAAAAAAAAGAGAAGGACAGTTGTCTGCTTTGAGCTCAAGATGTTTTTTCTAACACAACTACGCTGGTCCCATCTCTAGTCTAAGAGGGAAACACTAAAAGTTAGAGTCTCTCACGTGAAAAGAACATGAAGATTTCACCTCATTTGTAGAGATCTTGTCAGGCTTGTTCTGTGCGAGGCACTAATGTGAGGCTGCCAGGGCAGGGAGAACAAAACATGCATTTTTAGAGTCACAGGAAAAATACAGAGAAGAAAAGAAACATCCTCTCAAAGTAATCCAAGTTAATAAAACAAAACATAATTCTTCTAAACATGACAGACACAATCTTCTTTTTGTTCTGTTAAGTTAGCAATTCATCCTGAAAAAAATAACAAATATCCTGCCACACACTGACGCATTTTGTAACAATACAGAACCCTTCACTAGAAAAAACACTTGAAATTTGTAATCAAGAGTAAGATTTACTGTATTTCAGGATATGTGCATTGAAATTCAACTTCTCTAAATAATACTAATAATTCTCTTTTTTTATCATTCCCTATCAAACTGTAACCTAACTGTGTCCAGGAGGATGAAAAAAGAAGAAATTTGATGAACAGCTTACTCCAAACAGAAAAGGTTTCTGACTTTAACTTCAAATTAATAGCTAATATTTATCAAATTCTACTCTTGATCACAAAAACATGCATCTCATTGATTATAAATGGAGGGATATGTAGACATTCTGTATGTACAGATTTCCTTTAAAGATATTACTTATTGAGAGGATGTTTGCTTTTATGCATATGGTAAAAGTATTTTGATGAACCAGTTTGGCTATGTCAAAATGAATGTCTAAATGATTTTTTGGAGCGTGTGTCACCTTTACATTTACAGAAATACAATCAGCATATATTTCTTTTCAGTTACTTGGTTTTTTTCTAGTTGTTTAGTATTAACTTCCTAAACAAGATCACATCATCTCCTTGATAATAAGGAGGAAACGCCACTGTAGATTAAAACTAGTGAAGACAGTGTCAGCCTAAATAAAAGGAAGCATTTTGTATAACTTTTTATGGTATAAACAACTATTTTGAGCATAATTTTATTGACTCTAACACTCCAAATATGTTCAGTTGCAAGGTAATTCAAGATGTTATTCAAATCAGTGAAGATAAACTTGTTATTTAAAAAAGCAAGGATAAAAGATCCTGCAAGTAGTGTGCTTTAATTGGTACCTTTATTCTAGGAACAGATTACTAAAAGTGAGCAACCAGAGTTGGCCAGATTCTTAGACGTTAGCCAAAACTCCAGGCTGATTTGCTGACAATCTGAAAAGTCAATGACAACACCAAAGCATCCTGCAACTCCTGTGCTCTAATAATCAGGGCAACATTTTTCAAGCTTTAAGTCTGATAAGTAAATGCCCAAGGCGGACCAACAGATCAGTTGGGGTTTACTGATGTCCAGCCCAGTGCTTAATTCACTATAACGTGCCTCCTCCTTCAAAGTCATCTAATTTAAAGTTTTGCTAAGAGGTAACTGAAAATTGACAAGTCTTTCCTTGGGAGCTACAAGTAGCCTCACTCGAGGGGCTGCTATATAATAAGCCTTAAGAGATGTGCTTCCCTGGAGTAGCACTAGTTTTTATGGGTACCCTGCATAATCTCTACAGTTGTAGCATAGGAGTAGTAATTTTTGAACAATGTATTTATTTAATTATGCCAGAGAGTATCATTTTCACATTTTGCTTTTTGTGGAAATCATCTGCTTCATTTTAAAGGTGCAAAAATTGAACCTCGTGAAGGTTAAACGGCTTGACAAGAATTACTGTAATCCTGATTCTGACACTAACTAGCTGTGCCAATTTGGATTTGTCACTTCATTTCTCCAAGCCGCTCCTTTCCCGTTTGTAATGTCACTTCCAAACTTTATTTAGTGGCAAAGTGCTAATGTAAGTGCAAAGTATTACTAATCCTGTGTGCGGCAGACACTGGGACATAATTCAAGATCTTCTGGCTCCCAGTCCTATGCTTAACTCTCTAGATCTTGAGATTGCTAAGGACTGTCTAATTCAATTTTTTAACATGTGCAATTTCAGACAAAGGGTTGGGGAGTTCTGTTGTGAACCTCGTTTAAAAAAAAAACATTTCTGGTAATTTTTAAAATACTTTTACTTCTGGATACTCACTGAAAAAAATGCAACTTTTTAACTAAAGAAAAATAAAACATTAAAACATTTTGGCCAGTCCTGTTCATTAGTATTCTGCATAATTTGCAGTAGGAGTAAATAAACACAGACAGAAAGACAAGAAAAGCCTAAATAGGAATTAAAGGCTGGTATTTAATTGGGCTAGGAGGAAAAAAGTAGGAAGACATGACCTGGAGCTCTGTTTTTTATTAAAGTTATAGTCTTCCTGCCTTAGGTGAAAATTATGGTGCAACCTCCTTGCAGATTTTCACATTTCCAGCTACCTTGCAGGAAGCCGCATTGATCCTTAAGCTCTGAACAAATCAGGATGCTGAGGTACAGCCAGAACCCAGGGCTCATTTGTTCCACACAGGGTTATTGCCATTTTTTAATAAGAAGTTTTAATTGGGTTGTAAACTTCTTCTGTCTCATGTTCTCCTCCTGACCTCCAAGTAAACAAATTAATACATGGCACATGTGTGGTAGTAGTACTATTGCACAAATCCAGAAAACAGTTTCTCTGCATATTTCCCCAATAATCAACTGATTTGGGACTGTGAACTCGCACAAGGGAACACAGCTATTGATGAGATCTAGCAATAACAATTCTCTGTGCAAGAGCAGCAGTCAAGCAAGAACCAGCCACTTTTGTTCCCCTGCACGGCTCAGACATTTCTCAGATCTGTTCTCCAAGCCAGATATATTTTGCATTATCAGAAGTACTGATAACATCATTTGCCATATCTTCTTCAGAAAGCACCTAAACCTGATCCAGCTGATTTAGGCAATTGGCAAGCAACCTCCCCTTGCTCTGGGAACACTGCAAACATTCACCCACTCTGCAGCAGTGTCAACTGTAAGTGCAGTTGTGACAACAGTCAATTTGAGGTCTGCCAGAGCATATTTAATTACAGATAGCACTATTTATGTGTTGAATACGTCTGATAAAAAAAGCATCTGATGAAGACTGATTTCGCATGCTTTCATTCTAAACGGTTGCAAGTGTACAGTAAACACATGATGCAACATATTAGTTTCCTTTTGGTCTGATTTTTATCAGAACTTCATTTGATTCTCCTTGCTTGAAGCATGTATCTTTTTCGAGCATTAGTTTCTCTGTATTTAGCGAGGAAGATACCTAAACTCTTTGGCACCAGGCTATGAAAAGCTGAGCTTCTGCAAAGGAGACCAAAAACTTCTTTATGGCTTATAAGTCTGTCATTTTTTCCTGCCCTTTAGCAGTTAGTTAACGGAAGAAGAAACAGAACAAAGAAACAACCATCAGTTTCTTATTGGCCATCAGAGCTGTGATTTGCTTCTTTAGTTAAGCAGCCAGTATTGATTTCTAGGTCAAAGTCATGTTGCATAATTCTACCATTTTCAGTGCAGAAACAAGAGAGTGAATTTGACCCACCATTTTGTCCTGAAAGAGATAGTACGCTGCATTACAAATCCACACAATTTTCTACACTGCAGTGAGTTTAACACAGCCCTGCTAGGGGAGTTCAGACATGCTGAAGCAATTCAGGGGGTAGATCTGCAGCTTGCTTAAATAGCTGTAGTTCCCATGGGCTTAGTGAAACTATGACCAATTTACACAGCAGAGGATATGGCTCATTGTGTGCAACAGAAAAGGGCTCTGCCCTGGCTCCGTGCAAGCAAGTACAGGCAGGATCATTGCAGTGGGCTTGAGAAATGGGCTTTGGGTCTTTGGGGGATGCCGAGGCTCACACAGAAAAGGTTAGAACTGGCCACTTTCCTGTTTGTTTAACTCCACCAGCTTCCTTATACAAAATCCTATTTACTCTGCTGCTCTTCTGTGGCAAGAATAGTAAATATTAGCTTAATGTAGAGAATCTAAGTAACACTTACTCAAAAAAAAAGGTAGCAGGAGAGTAGGTAATAAAATGTGCCTTTACATTAGATGGAGTCCTTTAACTGGATTATTAATAGTTTTTGCTTATTGTGCCGTTACATCTGGAAGTTTCAAACAGCAATACTGCTAATATTAGGCATTAAATGACCTTTCTCATGAAAGACAGACAAAATATGGGATAAAAGCATTAATACCATGCCATTTTTACAGATGCTTGCTCATTCTTACCACAGGTACAGACAGATTGCCTCCTCCACTGCCCCCAGAAATAGCTATGGCAGAGCTGGAAATCGGCCTCCAACCCCCTGACCCAGTACCTTTTCCACTCATAGGCATTTATGGCCACATTCAGCTCTTACTGCTCCTATTTTGAGCGCTCCCTTCAGTGTTAACAACTAACAGCACCTCGGTGCCTTATTGCAAACTATACAAGCTGTCACTCAGGTATGCAAGCAAGGAAGTTAAATCTCCAGTTTGTTTGTGGGGAACAGGCATGCAGCCAGTTCTCCACCGAGAGTCACTTATCTTCTGTGACTGATGCAATGGGAGAAGAGCAGGACTGGAGTGGTTTGGGTTTGTTTTTTTTTAAGGTGAACTGAACAGTTGAACCAACAAACTGGGTACTGGTTTCTGAAGCACTGTCAATTGCCATTAACTTTTGTGAGTTAACCATTTTTATTATTCTTCTGGCTCCCACCAAGCTTATTACAGACAAACAGTTTATGGCAGCGGATTAGAGAGAGAAGATTTCTTTGAGATACAGAACAGAAAGATTAAAACATGGGAAAAACTGAAATGACAAGTTAGTATCTTACTGGAAAGTGGGCTGGAATAGTTAGTTGTGATGTAATCAAATGAAACCTGCACCAGAAGTGATAAGGCTAAACTGAACAAAAAGTGAAGAAATAACCCATTTTTCTTTATTTTGAGACTCAATGGGCCAAACCCAGCTACTGGATAAGCAGATGAAAGTGTCAGTAACTTCAATGGATTTGCATGTGCTTAAACGACTTTCAGTGGTTTGATCTATTCCCACTACCTTGCAGAAACAGAGTTAGTTCAGAAGCAGCATGACTTCTGCCCATCTCAAACAATAGTGAAAAAAATGGTGCTTTTAATTTAGAAGAAATGCCAGATTCACTGTCATTCAAATCCACATTGGTAAACCACTTTCTAAGGCTTTTTCTCCTTATTGTTCAGAAACCTGCCATTTTTACATTTTGTACTCTTCATTCCAGGAATATCTGCCAATCATTTTGATCCTGCCAGCTCTTCTTTATTAATTGTTTAGCTACTGGAATAATCTACCAGTATTTAACAGACTTCTGTCCCCAAATAATTACTCTGAAAAATAAATATATTTAACCGTTTCCACTGAAACCAGACATTCATGTGCATTGACCACAAAAATGTGGGTGTCTGTAAATATTGCAAAGTGCTGCTGAATACAATATTCCCATGCATTTGCATTATTTTTGTTATTTTGTATTCTATTACAGAATTTGTGGAATGTATCCTATATGAATTGTGTTAGGTGAAGAAGGCTACAGAAATTGAAAAAATTAATATGAAGTTAGAGTTTAGTGCAATTTAGAGGTTTATGTTCAAGAGTAACAATCATAATAATCTTACACAGATGTCTGCAAGCCCAGTGTCCCATGCATTTTCTGCACTAATGCTGCCTTCCTAGGAAGAGTTCTCTCACTGCCCATATACAATATGCTTCCACTTTAACTACCTGTGTCCAAATCTTGTACAGGGCTGAATCTGACTGTGTTTAACCTATGCTGATAAGTTCAGTGCAAAGAAAAGAACTGTGACTTCTTCACAGACTCATAGAACAGCTTGGGTTGGAAGGGACCTCAAAAGATCACATAGTTCAACCTTTCTTGCATTCAGATACACTGCTTCAACTAACCTCTTAAGTAATAACCTTTACCATGTGTGGGTGGTGGGGGAGGGAGGGAAGAGAGAGAGAGGAAGAAATCTAGATTCAGTGCCCTCCTCAAGCTGTGGAGGTTCAAAGCCACAGGGCAGTCTTGGTCACTGAAATGGAGGCAGTGACACCTTTCAGAAAAGAGTAAATATTCATAGAAACAATGAGAAAACAATAAGGAACCTTCTTTAGCCTGGCAATAAGGGTGGTGTTGAAGGAGAAAGAAGACCTGTAGACTAGTTCCTCATCTTAGCAAGACACATTTTATCCAACGCCTCTTACAATGAAAAAGGCATTAACACTTTATCCTCTTCTTTTTCTGAAAATGTATTCCTTCATTTTCCTCAGATTTGCACCAACAAAAGTATACTGTAGTCTCATCAAACACTGATATTTTTCCATTAAACCCCAAGCTAATGAAGCATCCTTGTTTTTAAGTATCAGTTGCATGCAAGAGAATATTCTATAGAGCTGCATCACTGGTGTACACATGGTCATGTTAAGTAGGAAGACCTATTGACACAGGTAGGTCAAAAGTTCAAGGAGGTCAGGTGAACAACTATTTATTTAATGACTCTGAAATTACTAACTATTCATTTTACAGAACATCATCCCAATCCACACTGGTGTAATAGTCAGTCAGAAATATTCAAAACCCAGTTTGGTATTTACTTTTTTTTAAACTAGATATATTCTAAGTTTCTTAGAGCTCTGATGCTTATTTTGTAAGATAAAAGTTCACTTTAGATCCAGATAAGTCAAAATAACTAAGATACTCTTAGGAAGAAAAATGTAGAATTTCTTAACACAGAGAACAATGTTAAAGCAGTACAGAGTAAGCAAATTCACACATGGGAACAGCTGAAGTCAAGTCTAAATATATACTCTTCATTTGAAAATGGTACTTTTAAAGGAGTTCAGTGGTTTCACAGACTAAAGAGGTAGCATGGGGAGTCTAAAGCACTCTAGGGATTTCAGATGGAATCTCACTGTGGTTTATCAAGTGGGGAATCATAACCTTAAAAGAAGTGAATTTCTAGGCCTCGACTTGCTGAGCAATGAGGTACCTTTTTGGATGAAGTACCTCATGTAGGAACAGGAAGGAAAAAAATGTCCATATAGAGAACTTCAAGTAGGGCTGGAAGATTACTGCAAAGCCAAGGTAGGCCTGCAGCTGGAGGACTGGAGATCCATGTTCTTGGATAGCATCTCACAGAAAACAAGAATGCAGTGTCGTAAAAGAAGTGTATGCTTCTTTATTACTCAAAGAATGCTACTGCATGAGAAGTAATATAATATAGCCAGCATAGTAGTTGGAAAGAAAATTTTTGGAAACAGATTTCAGATGTTTCGCTTATTCTAAAATACAATGCTGTTGGCCCTCGTGCACTAGTTTGATATTCTAGTACTTTCCTCTAGGATTGCATATTCTCATCTTATTTTACCTATGGTTCCACTTTACTGAAATGTATTTAGAAATGTTGTTCTACTAATAGAATCAAATTTCTGCTTAATAAATATAGTTTTAAATCTTACCAATGCTTTATATAAAAACTATCATTAGATAAAACAGTATCAGCAACTGTATGAGTTTTTAGAACAATCAGTTTCATGTACCGTACATGCTGGCGATGAATGGGTGGCTGATGAACAAGTGTAAGAACTGAGTCATGTTGGGCATCCCCTTTAGACCAAAATCTCCATGAAGAGACCCAATGCTGTGGCATGGCCATACCTGGGACACAGGCAACAACCATCCTCCAGTGCCTACAGGAAGTCATCGAAGGGCTGCTGAAGTCTCTTCTGTTAATTTTTCTGCTTAAATGTTTATATTGCAGGGCAAAGCTGTAGCAATTTTAAAAGTAACCATTGCTGAATTCTCACAGCAAAACCTGTACAGATTACAATCCTATATTCTTTATTATCCACTTTGATCACAGTGTAACTGTCATTTTGTGTTACATGGAAAAAAATACTTGTCCTATTCATAACTCTATACAGCTTCATATATTCAACCGTGACTTACAGAGAGAAAAATATATATGGAAAATCATAGCCCAATAAGCTGGTGTTCACTTTAAAGCAGATTCTGCCTAAATTTTCTACTAGCTTTATTTATAATTTTCAGTGGAAATTTTTTTAAGTGGTTTATAATTATATTTATATTTTATTTTTAATGAAAACCAGTAATCAAAAACATAAATAGTGTATCTTTTAATGATCAACACACTGACTAATTCCACTAATGCTGAGGAGCATGTGCTGAAATGATGGATTATCTTAAAATATAATTTTACTAGCTCTGCTATGTAATTTGTTAAGCATTTAGTAATAAGTATGTCTAATAAAATATGAAAAAATATTTAGAAAATGAACCATAATTTTAATATAATTTTAATTAATGGGAGTGCAATTGCAGTGGTTTAAATTACATTCCCAGTGGTAAAAAGCCTTTCAAACCTAATTTGTAAGCCAAGATGGTGGCTTTAATGACTGGCAGCAAAGTTTCTTCAACAGATTTCATGGGGCATGATCCAAAGATAATAGGTTTTCAGCCCAATGACAATCCAATTACAATGCCAATCAAAGCCAACTTCATGCACTCTAATTATCAGATTTAGCTGTCAGTTCAAATACAAACATAACACTTTTATTTAAATAAAAATTTAATTTAGAAAAAAAGAAGACTTCATGTGTGATTTATTGAGACTGCAAGAGCAATCTAACTTATTTCTTTAGTAATATAATAAAATCAGTCTTGTATTAAAAATGTGAAAACTTTTCATTCTCCTGTATGTGCTATGCTGTATTATTCAGGAGTTAATTTAAGCAAAAAAGCATAACATAACATGGCAGCAGATATCTGCAGACTAGAAGTAGGTTAAATAGAGTAGCAAGGTTTCAATGAGACAAAACTCTGAGTGAATAAATGACAAAAACTAATTAGTTTTTTACCAGTAATCAGGAGAAGCTATGTTAAGACCACAACCCATTTATGTAGATCTATAGCACACATAATCTATCATAGCTCTCCTCCCTTCCCTCTCTGCTTCTGTGTATGAGTGTGTAAATGCATAGCTTTTTATTATATGTGCATGCTTATTTGTATACATGAGGAAGAAATATGTAAGATATAAAAAAACACAAAAAAGTTATGTTAAAATAAATTTAATGTTGCAAATATAGATATCTCCCAGCTGAAATAGCCCCATGGTACCTACCAACTGCAACCTTGCTGTTATTCTCACTCTCTCTCTATCAGAAGTTATTATTTATTAATTAACATAATTATAAAGAATTCAATACAGGAAGCAAAAGCTAGTTCAGGACTCTGTATGCTATAATACATTACAGCACAATTATCAACTCAGGCTTGGTTGAAACAAAGGTAATTGTCCTATAACATTTAACAAATATAAAATCCTGTCTTCCCACAACTAAAAGAAATAGGAGAAAGAATTACAGAAGCAGCAATTATACCATTCTTTAAGAATGTGAACTAATTTCCACTTGCCATTTACTCCCATGTTGTATATCAGCTCCTATATGTTTGGTAGTTTGTTGGTTATAACTAGCAGACCAAAGGTGCTAGATTCTACAGGCTCTTATCTTCAGTGGATTCCAAAAAAATATGTTGAGTGCAGATAACAAAAGTGATTCCTATATTAGGGCTGACAAAACCAAAAGATAACATTATGATAGGTGCAAATGCTAAGAGCAGTAACACATTTATTGACAACTCAAATATCTGAAATTAAGTTCTAGAGCTTTCACTATATCCAAACACCGAAACTGAATTTAAAATCCTGATTTCAAAATATAATTGTTAGCTTGCGTGTGCTCACCTTTTATTTTAATCATTTACATTACTTTTGCTATGACAGTATTCTTTATCATAATACTCAAGCCATGCCAGCCTCGCCTACCTACTACTTTCCATCATCTAATTCCCAGTACATTTCAATCCTCTCCCTTTATCTCTTTCAGATGTCCATTACATCATTCTTTGCTACTGCAAGGGACTCAACCTCATGACCAGTATGTAAGTGCGGGAAAAAAAAAAAGGGATTTCAGGAACTGGAATAAATGGGAAGAAGAGGTACCACATTGATATATAATTCTGAGATGATCATCAACCTGAAGATGGAGCTACCAGATCCTTGAACTCACCATCATTTCTCATGATCTGGGGGTTCTAAATAGCCATGTAGTCTTTACATTTGAATCCATAAAGACTCCAGAGTTCAGCCAACAAAGAAATACAAAATTAAATGGCAGAGCTAAGTTCAGTAGTGTTACATTTAAAATGCTCTCTGGAGATAACCATTCAAAGACAAGCAGCTTCCCCATTTGTTGGCCTCTTTTCCCCTCTTTTTTGTCAGTCATCCTGCAGCATTTCTGAGCACCTCTAACAGAAGTCCTTCTATGAGACTGGATAGGAGGATCCTAGATGTAATCTCAAGTCCAACTACTGGCTCAGAAAAGTTAAGAAATTCACAAGCATGCTTTGTCAAGGCCATGACATTCCTCTGCTCCCTCCAGTCAAAGATGGAAGTTAAGAACCCAATTCTACCATTCGCTGTAGCTGTTTCAACTTATGTCATTATTACTGTTTGACTAAGATTTTTTTTCTATATATTTATCTACAAAAGTTGTAAGTTAAGAAAAAGAAGGTAATTTTGATGTTTCCTTTGCACATCAAACACTAAAAAAGAAAAACACAGCATATGTAATATGTGCCTCTCAATAGACTTGTCTGCGGCTAGCTTTAAGAGTCCCTAGATTTTGTTTGCATTACTTCTCAGATGGAATAGGAAAATTTCCTAACAGAAATAACACGAGAACAAGAGCCATAATTTATCATCATTACTACTACTCTTTTCATTACTACTGCTACTACTTTTACTTTCTAACTCACTTGGTCATCAATAATTAGAAATATAATTTTGAAAATCTATTTAGCAATTTGACCATGCTTACATATTTTGAATTTAGGAAGTACACTGAAAAATTTTAGAATTCCTTTACTACCTTTTGTTCAGGTTTGATTTGAGCTTGAAGGAAAATGCTTTCAATATTTTTTTGTTCAAATGTAGCTGTCAACACAATATAAAACATATCATCAGTAGGGACATTAGGATACTACCTAAATGTGTGCTCATTGACAGTAATAGGATCTACAGTAACTTATACCAAATGGTCAATCTAGCTCATAAGTTTGTTTTGGTTTATTTTGTTTTTTTCATTTTATCCAGAGTTTAAACATCACTACTGATCCAAATGCTTTTTAGATCAATAATATCTTAAAAAAATAAATGAAAGAAAGCTAACTGAAAGAAAACTTTTAAAGTAATAAGCAAATTATTTTATATTTATAAATTGTTCTGCATCATCTAAGATTTTTTCTTCCTGCCACATTACATTTGAGATGAATATTTTGGAAACAACAACTAGCCAAATCCTAGAAGCTATTAAAAATGTTTTTCAAGGTAAAGCATCATGCCAAGAACAATACTAACACTCAGCATGGAACAAGATATGAAAAAATACAGCAAAACATGCCAGAAAATTATTGGGCTAACCTCAATTAATGGAAATAGCTGAAGTGCAATACTTGCCTTATACAGAATCTATACAGATTTGAAGTTTGTTAGCATAATGAATCAGAAATTTACTCATGGATGTTTTATGCCATTCAAACAAAGCTAAGGTATTTTATTTCCTGAAGACAGGTAAATACTGAAAAACTACTATGTGCATTTCATCAGAATTTTAGCAGCTTGCAAGCAACAGCACATTTTTTTCATGGTTGATTTACTCAGTCATCAAACATGCAAAATGGAAAACTAGATATAACTAGTTAGCTCAGACTTTGATACACCCTTTTCAAATGGACAATGTTACACCACATCATCACTGCTTGTAAAAAAACTGCCACATTTTTTAATTAAATCTTCAAACCTACATATTTCTCCATATTCTCAAGGACTACCTTGTGTATGACACAGGATGCCAAATTTACAAAATTACAGATTACTAACCTTTTACTTAATTTTGTAAACAAGATCTGAATTCTGAAAACAGTCTGATCTGTATTCCAAATTTTTTTATTTCTTGATGATAATGTCCTTGCACAGAAGGAGGCAACCTTTTATAAGCTTGACCCAGAGAAAAATGTGACAGAGATTCATACTCATACACTTTTTTCTGGTTTTGATGCAGATCCAACTCCACCATCCTTAGTCAGGACAGCAGAATTAGCTCTTCAGTGCCTAAATAGTGAAGATCTAGAGCCAAAGGAAATCTGCAATAAGCATTTATGAGTTCTAGACAAGGGTGAACTGGAAAGATGGAGGGGCTTACTTCATTTCATTAAGTTAATTCAGTGGGAAAGGTGAATATGTGAAAGAGTGGATGTGCATGAAAGAAAGAGCTCAGCAAACATGCTTCTTAAATTAGATGGATCCTCAGTTTCGTGTTACCTTGCTTGCCCTTCAGGACAAGCAGAGAGGCAAAGGAGGTAATTTTTATCTGTTTTTTAGAAAGTTTTCTTTTGAGGATGCTCATGGTTACTAAGGAAGGTCATTTCTCAGGAACAGTGTTCTCTGAGGTGAGTTGTGATCATGTACAATCTAACTAGGACATACTCATGGTGCATCACTCACAAATTCTCCTTTCTTCTCCTCTTCCTGCTTGATATGGGACAGGCAAGGAAAAACACACTTTCCACTATTTCAGATATTGCTCAGTCACAAGGGACACATCAGGAAGGAGAGGTAAAAGGTGACTGGGAACCAAAAGTATTTGGGGAGAAGGAAAGAAGGTCACTTACTAGTAACCAGCATTCTTCAAGCTCCAGTTACTCTAACTACTCATTTAGCCAGGAGGATCTCAAGTTTCTTCACAGTAAGAGACACTGCAGCATGGCTCTATCAAGTATTGCATGGGCTCTTGAAGCATCAGAGAAGGAGCAGAATTTGTGAATGGAGCTCCTCATAGTTGCACAGAAGATACCTGAAAATCTAGACTTTATCCAAACCTTCCATAAGCTGTTGCCTCAGGTTTTGAGGTTTCTATCCAGATAATTTCCATTTTGGGGGGAAAATGCACCCCATTTGTTGTTAGCTCCCACTAGCTCCAAAAGCCAGAGTAATTTTGTTGACACTATCAGTGCATTGACAGGGATCAATTTCACTCAAGTATGTAACATTCTTTTTAAAAGTTTTGGCACTTGTCTAATTGAAAAAGATGTATATCGCTCTATTACACTAGAAAGTGCAAATACCACAGGCAGATGAGATTAATGCCACTCGGATAAAAAAACCATAGCAGGTCAAACTTTTTTTTTAAATTATTTTTTTATTGTTGCTTTACACTAGAATCTGTGTAAGTAGGTTATAAGTTGTTACTTTGAGCCAAAATAAGTTTGAGACTTTTAAAACCAATGGGAGGTTTTAGCAGCCTTTCTTCCCTGAAACAGGATTTCAAACCCTTTTGTCAGCTCTGAGAGAGTTGAGCTACTTGTGCTTCAGGTTTAAATATCCCACGTTGTTAAGCAAAACCAAGATGATGGAAATGTAAACATCTTTCTTACTGTATGCCTGCTCTCTCAGCAAAACATAGCTTTAGCCTTAGCAAGCCACGGCAGTATAACACATTGTAAAAACAGTAACAATAGCAAAAATTATTAAACATTTATCTCTCCCATGAGTGAACATCTGGCTTGTATCAAAATGCTGCCTTGGGGATTTAGCACCAGAATCTTTAAGGTTTTATGCGACAATGCCTAGAGAGGGCAATAATGCAGCATATTCCACATAGGTTTTTTAATCACTGGCCTCTTGAAAATATCAAGAGCAGAAGTTCAACCACATATCACTTTATAAATGAAATGTTAGCATTCTCATTTGTGACACAAGAAAAAAAATCAACTGCATTTATAATTAACTAAGAACTTTAAAATAAATGACAGGGGGAGAACATAAAAATATGATATTGCAGATAGCAAACAGATGTGATACAAGTTCTCATTTTAGATCTTACATGAAGGAGGCTTTAGTAAGGGAAAGGACTTTTCTGACCTGGGAATTTTTCCAATGGTTTTAAACTTACTACCTCTACAAAGCTTTTTTTCTCTTTCACCTAAGTCTTAGGAAAGTTGCAAGAAGCCACTAAGAAAAGCCAATCAAATATTACATCCCTACGAGACAGGTAGACATGCACACACCTACACAATCACCATGTAACAGCTCTGGGTTCAATCACAGATGTTCAAAGATTAAAAGTTCCCACAATCTCAATGCTTTAAATAACCTAAGAGCTGTCACCTACAAAAGAACACTGGTTTTCATCATAAACTGGGGAATCCTCTTAACTCAGCAGGAGATAAGTCACCTCCTGCATCACCAATGTGGTGTTCCCAAACATCAGCATAAACCTGGGGTTCACACCTGATGACTGGCTCAGTGAAGCCAGTGAAGCACACAGGCAGAGCAAACTCTGGGCCACTCGTGCTGTTACAACATTTGAATTCTACCTTAGTTCACACATCACATTCTAGAGATAACATATATAGGGTCATTAAAATTGTGTCTTTAATCTTTTATTTTAAAATATTTTTAGAAAAATGCATCCATCTGTTTCTAAATCTCCCAAGGAGCTCAAAAGCAGCGACTTTGGAAGAGGGAGAGGAGCGAGTGGGGTGTGTGGTTTATGATTACAGAAGCCCTTTTTTTGTAGGGACAAGACAAAGATTTATGTAACACAAGGAAGGAATGCGTGTAATTGTGAACAATATTGAGAAGCAACAGAGAAAAACCTGATAGTGAAGATTAAAGTGCAGGGTCTTATATGGATCACGTGTTGGGTCAAGATACAAATGTGAGAGGAGAATATAAAAGGGTTCTGTTTAGACTCTTGTTATAATACAAAATGATTATACAAATTTATAGCTGAGTTGAATAGCACTTCTCTCTCACCCTTCAATAACTACATAGCTTTTTTAAAAACAGAAGTAGAAAAACTTGAAAATGCTGTGATTAATATTGTTATTCACAAGACTGTCCCAGGGTCATTATCTCATAACTAGTCCTGTAAGATTCTTAAATAAGAAGCACAACAGATAAATAATTCCTGATTGTTTGGGTTTGCTTCTTTATAATATTTTAAGATTTATTAATACTTTTTGTTAATTTCTACTATGTAAGTATTAAAAGTAAGTAAATAAGAAGATTCAGCAATTTACCTTATCTAAGTGCTTTTCCAATGAACTTGAGGTTCTGTATAAGCCCATAAAAGATTTCCTTTCTTCGCAAAGGAGCCTAGTCAGTTTATGCATAGATGTTCAAACAAAATGTTCTAAAAAAGTGCATTTTGGAGGAGATAAAGATACTGAAAAAAATAGAATTATACAGGAAATATAAGTTAGTCTAGTACTTACAGAGAATAGCATTTCTGGTTAGCGTAAAGGATTCTGCTCATGAGTTCAACCCTGATTAAACCAATGGTGGATTTGATGCAAGAGGGTAAAGGATGGGAGAGCGCAAACAGGGAAAGGGAGGACAAAACCAAAGAACTGACAGACTGATGAAAAATAAAGATCATAGAATCACAGAATAACAGAATATTAGGAGTCGGAAGGGACCTCAA
>NW_010223491.1:0-11228 GCF_000695765.1 Mesitornis unicolor | reverse complement strand
ATATTTTATATATAATATAAAAGACACCAGATGTGTGCTGGTAATAAAGGGTTTACGCTGCAAACCAGTCTGCATGACTTACTCAGGTGCGCGGCATCTAGTTACGAGCATTTCTTCTTTCCTCACCAGATGTGTAGACTTGGTCAGCACAAACCAATCTGCAAAGTGTTACGTGATGGGATTATGCGGGTGGGAAAGACTGTGGCACAGAAGCTAACGGATGAGCTCGTGAGCGAATGGTTTAACCAGCCGTGGGGCACTGAGGAGTGCGACAATCATTCCAGACTCAAACTTTACGCGCAAGTTTGCCGGCATCACCTAGGTAAGTCTGCCATGGCACTAGCAAGGCTGTCTCATTTTCTGTACGTATTCTAGAGGTTATTTGTAGTAGGTGGAAGCAGGGGGCTTTTTCTTAAGGTACAGATTATGATCTGTTTAAAAATAAAAAAGGTATTAGGAGGCTTTATCTTAATGTCTTAATCACTGCCATGTTAAATTTGCCTACTCTTTGAAAGCTTTGTTGTTATTTATCGGTCTGGTGATCATGTCAGAGATTCAAAAGCCAATTCTCACCTTTCTAGAAAAGTCTGTTTGGTGTAAGACGTTTGTATGTCTCAAAGATGTTCCATACAGGACTGAATATATAAACTGATCTGGTCTATATGCTGCTGATGTGGGTCATCACAGCACTGTGACAGAATGATGTGCATGGTGCCTTCAAGCACAGCATTTATTTCTATAAGAGACGAGTGCACTAAAACTCTGCAAAGGAAGCTGCCATGTAACTGAGAGGGAAGAATTATTACGACACTACTTAACATAAATACCCCAGGCTTACATGCAGAGACATGCATGTGCACAACCAGTTGAGAAATTGGCCTGCTCAGTTCCTACCTGAGGCATCTGGCAGGGGCAGTGTTGGAACTTTTTATTCATTTATTACTTAAAAATAATCCCTGTGATATTTTTTTTCTGAGACTAAGGAGCACAAGTAACTATATTAAAGTTTGCCACTATTGTAGCTTAGGTAAAAAAGACTTGTAGATCTTCAGTCTGACAAAGACAACCTGTAGTAGATTGCAAAGCTGAACGCTGTATAAAGCTGTTGTCACAACACAATCTAGCCAGAGGTAATGATGTGTCAGTACCAACTTTGATTCACAAAGTTCCACAAAGTCAGTCCTGTTTTTGAAGACATTTGATTCATATCAGTTAGAACTGAAACCCTGAAGAATGGATTCCAAAGTAAATACTTATAATGGAGATTGTATTCACTTAGCATTTCTATGCTCTTAAAATATTCTAAAAGCACAGAAAATATTGTACGACTTTATGGTTAATGCAGTACACTTTAATCTGACAGACTGTCATTACTCTCCTTTTTTTTGATATGCTATTTCAGCACCTTACTTAGCCACTCTGCAGCTTGACAGCAGCTTGTTGCTACCACCTAAGTACCAAACCCCAGTGCCAGCAAGCCAGACACAAGCGGTACCTGGGAATGCTGGAGCTGTACCTTCAAATTCAACGTGTCTTTCAGCTACTGGGGCACCACCAACAGGCAATTCTTTCAGCTCCACACCCAGTGGTGGGACCACAAGCCTTCCCGTGGGAAGCAGTTCATCCTCGGGATCCTCTGTGCCGCAGCTGTCAGCATCTTCTGCAACGCCTGGCGTTAACCAGATGACCACTGCCTCCACTCCAGGGTTTAGTGGGAACACGAGTTCAGGGCAAAACACCAGCACTGGAGGAAACACAGCAGAGCGCTCGCAAGGAAGCACAGGTCCTGGGGGAGAGACAGAATCAGGTCAAAACTTACCACAGCAGCAACAAGAAGGGCAGGAAGGGTAAGTTACTTATGTGCTCAAATGACTCAAAATATTTCTAATTAAATCCACTGTTCTCGTGCTTTCATACAACTCATAACCTTTAAGCCGTATGTAAATCCTTGAAAGGAGAGGACCTGTTGAAAAAGGAGCAGAGCCCATTTTCATTTGTTGGTAGTAGTTACTGATAAACTGGAGTTGGAAAAAACAGACCTCTCCTTTTTCATTACAAGAAACAAAACATGAACACCGGTGCTATGGTTCTGTCTGAGATGCTGTAGGATGCTCCACTTGGCCTACATTTGCGGTACAAGAAAAACACAAGAAGTGTCATAGGTTCTGTGCCACGTCTGCTAGCTCGGTCTCATGTATGTGAGGTGCTGCAGGATATCTCGTGGCACTGAATGCCTCTTAGTGTGGGCAACTCCATCATGCCTGTAATGTGAACAGATACAAAATGCAATCCAGGGATATTTTCCTCGCTTTCTTGCATTGCAAGTATTGCTTTGCAAGCAGGTATACTCTCAAGTCAGGAAACAGGATTATATTGCTGTTACTTTAAAATACATTTTAGCAGCACAGCTTGTTTAAAGATTGTATCATAAACAGTAATCCATCAAACATAAAAATCAAGAAAAGGTTTTTTTAACATCTCATGTATAAGTAACTTCCTAAGTGAACATGTTTTTCATTACTCTCATAATAATGCATATTACTAGTAGTCATGATATATGTTGTGGAGTTCCTGTATCTTAAGTGAAAAGCCCACATCCTGTTGTAGTTCGGGTTATCCTTAAGACATCTGTTCACTGGATCTGTGCAAAATACCATTTTATCAAGTGCAGCATGGTGTCTGACAAAGTAAGTCTGAGCTGCTTTTTATCACTTACAGATGTTGAGCCTCCCATTCATGGTTGAGGCATGAAGGAGCATTTTCCCAAGTAAAAAATGGTCCATTGCTCCTTCCATTACCAATGGAACATTTTCTGTAACTGAACAGAGGACTTCAGTCTCCCTGAATATTACTTTGGCACTTGCCCTCAGTTCTCAGATCCACCTCTTCCAAGAGAAAACCCTGAACAGCACCAAAAACCAAGCATGCACATACATGAAAAGAAAACTCGCAGAGCTAATATTAGTCAGCTTTTCCATATTCTTCAGACATAATCTATTCTGATTGCATTAAATGAGATTATTCTAGACATTATGGTAAGTATCTGTAATGCATAATTAATAACAGGTATTTTGGATTAAGAACTGCTGTGAGTAAAAGTCATCTCTCCTCAATCACTGTTGTCATGTTTTTTAGTTTTGTATCTGAACATAAGAATCACTTTGTATTCCTCTTTTTCCTCCTCTGCTTCAGCCTTGCACACCTTTACAGGAAAACAATTAACAATGTAACTTGCCATTGAGTTTAACATCGTGTATGTTTCCAGTGTTACAGAGAGGGAGAGAATAGGGATTCCCACTGAACCGGAGTCTGCGGACAGCAACGCCTATCCGCCAGCAGTTGTCATCTACATGGTGGATCCTTTTACCTACACTGCAGATGAAGAATCTGCTTCAACCAACTTTTGGCTCTTAAGTTTGATGAGATGCTACACAGAAATGCTGGATAACCTGCCTGAGAATATGAGGAATTCTTTCATTCTCCAGGTAATTCTACCTTCCTCTGTATCTTCACACTGGAGACCCATTCTGTCACAGCATGCTTTTGTCATGTGCGCTGTACTAAAAGATACAAAATGGAAGATAATATATAAAATGTAGGTGACGTTTACAAATTATTTTTGTCAGTACAAGGTTATATATAAAAAAAAAAACAACTCGCTTTTTTTAATGAGAAAATTTAAGGCAGCCACAGTATCCTTGCTTCAAATCTGCTGCATGGTTCTAGCAATCAGGTATGCTAGATGCTTCCTAAAGAGGGATTTTAGTTATTTAAGTTGCAACTTGGGTTGCTGTTGCCAAAAATGTCCAGTTGCTCCTTCGATTACTTTGCACATTCAGTTGTTTGCATTTTATATTCTCTTGCTTTATACTGTTTAATCCAAAAGAAGTATGTGAAACCAGACATTTAATGCACAATTTAACTATTGTTATTATCTACTTCTTTAAAATAATTTACCATGTAACTTGGCATATCATAATAGTTACTTACTATGGAATTACTTAGGAATTGAATTTGTGTAGTGAGAAGCAGAGCTTGGCCTATTGCCCAGACTGCCCGCATTTTGCCATGCCTCCTCTTTCACAGCAGCTCAGTCTGAACAGATCGGGGGGAGAACGGGAGGCCAGAGATTGCAGGCTATGCATGTATGTGTGCAACATAGGCATGAGGCAGCATGTGACTTATTTCTTTATACCCTATTCAAATATGCTCAACTTGTCTTAAAATTATTTTAATTTAGATGATGAAAAAAAAGCATTGGAAGTTGTTATAGTGTCTCAAATTTGGCATGGAAAACAGTTGTCATTTTTTTGTAATCTTGGCCTCACCATTCCCTGAAATGATGGGGTAAACTGTCATCAGAATGTTTTAGGCTTGGGGATGAACTGAAAATCAAATTCACAACTTCATATTGCATAGACTGCAAGCAATTTAACTGTTCAGACCTGAAGATACTAAAGATATCAATGTCTGAAATACAAGAACATGTAAACTCTATACTGAACTTGAATCTTAGTTTGTATAGGACAACTGATGGGCTTACAAACTCTTTGTAAGTACTGTTTATTTTCTGGGCACTTACTCTCTGTTTCTCAAAATATGTGGCATTTTGCCAGTTTAAATCAAAATAGTAGACAATTTTCTCCAAGTAAAGGGTAACAGGATATAGTTCACAGTATTCTCACAGCTGTACCATAATATACACAAATATAGAGTTATTTCAAAATAAATCAAACCCAAATGTTTACAGATTTATTACAATTCATACACAGACTAGAAAAGCTCAGCTTCTGAAATTCTTGGATAAAGAATTTGTCTTTTAAAAAGACGTAGTTGCGTTTAGTAAGTAGGATATACTACAAAAGTACAAGTGGCTCAAGGAAGAACCATAGAGTAGTTTTATGATACTTTAAAGTTTTATGATACATAAGTTTTACTGCTACTGAAAATATTTGTTCAAAGAATCTGCTTGGGTCTCATAGTGTTAGATGCAACATTAATATTTTGTATTCACAGTTTCTGCTCCAAAAATCTTGCTGTTCAAAAGAAGTTTCCACAGCCACGTGTAGGACATTGTATTTCTCAAACGTACATTTAAAAACTGAGCTTATAGCAATTTAATTCTGATTTTATAAGGATTTGAATGGAAAACATTATTTTTGTTATGCTTTGTTTACCTCTGAAGGTATATTATGCCATTTCTCCTTCCTGTTCTTGTGCATGTGGGTCTTGGCCAGCAAACTCAAACCTCGTAGGCAAATCTTGCTGTAGTTCTGTTCCTTGCTGGTTGAACATGGAAATTTAAGGGTCTTGCTTCACATTACTTTCTGAAACAAATAAAACTGAACAGCAGCGTAAGATTACTGAGCTTCCACTGTTTACTAAATTGAAAGGGAGTAACAACCACATAAATCATTATAAGAGAATCTTAACTCTGCTCTCTGCAGTGGTCTATAAGAATGACACTGTAGTGCTGATTCCCTCCTGACCAGCAAACGCCAATTCTGACCAGCAAAAACCAAACCTGCCTAAACACAAAGCTCAGAACACTGAGATTATAAAGCAATGGCTACCTGCAAGTAAGGATGCTGATCAGAAAGAGTTTTAAAAAAATTAAAGGTACTTGAATATGGGTGTTTGGTTTTGGACTGAGAATCACATAAATTAAAATTAAAACTACCCCCAAGTTTTACGGTATTGCTTTTCAAAGGCACCACTACTACTACTTGTGGTATGCTTTGACAAATGTTAAACATGACTGTTACACTTGACTGAGGAAAATAATCTGGTTTTTTGTACAGTTGATTGGGTTTCTCCTTCAATGATGTTTATAGTACAGAAAGAAAAATTAATTTAGTTTCTGGTAAGCGGTGTTTTTCAGCAACCATGGTTGTGTTATGTACTGTTCAGTTAGTGCTGCCCTGTAAGAAGACTCTTCCATTATATTGGACATAAGTCTTTGCTTTCTGAGAGATTTTGCAACCTTAAATATGCCGTCTTATGGAATGGACACAGCAGTTTTGTATCAGGGGATACTGTGGCTGAATGTTGCAGCCATTCACGCAGAAGGGCAGCAGCCCTTCCTCTGATGAGAAGCTGCAAATAATGGCATAGCCCAGACCAGAATGTCATGCTAGTTAACTGACTAACGACTGTGAGAATCTGGTTTGGTATTAATGAACAGCTCTTTGAAGACTTTCAATCATGTTTTATTGTTTCTGTGAATTACACAGATTGTGCCTTGCCAGTACATGCTGCAGACAATGAAGGATGAACAGGTTTTCTACATTCAGCACTTGAAGTCTCTGGCATTCTCTGTGTACTGCCAATGCAGGAGACCACTGCCCACCCAGATTCACATCAAGTCCCTCACAGGCTTTGGGCCAGCTGCCAGCATTGAGATGACCCTCAAAAATCCTGAGGTTAGTATTGGTGTCCAGAAAATGAAAGCCTGTTAAAGTGTACCCATTTTTCTCAAATAGAAAAAGAAGAGTATAGAAAATGCTTTTAGGGGTATTTTTCCAAGGTATAGAAGACAATGACAATATAAAGGGAAAAGGTAAACTAGTACTAAATAGAAAACAGTAAGAAAAATGTCAGACTACTTGCTTTCAGAACATTTTAAGCTTCTGGGTTTGAGACATAAAGTAAAAGGTTAAAGTTCAGTGTGAAAGAAGAGAAAATGTGTGCTGTTACTTGGGATTCTGAGACATTCGGTAGTTTTAGTCCATGGTATTCCTACAAGTATTTATGTCCAACTTTTATTTATATACATATATATGCATATATATGAAATAAGTTCCTGTGCCTAATTACAGATGTTATATTAATTTCCTGAGGCAATGGAGAAATCCCCATATTTCACTGGGATTGTCTTTCATCTGTTTGTTTGGGTTTATTTAAACTGTAAATATTCCAGCCCTGTTTGTGGAATTTCGGGGATTTCAAAGGAAGAATAATCCATCTTACTTTCCATGAATGTTTTTCATTCTTCGAAAGATAATGATGAGGGTTTTATTTAGCTTTAATGGACCAACTAAACACTTACCTTGGGATAAAGACATGCTTGTTAGGCTTTAAAAACCTAGTTTCAGAATTATCATAAAACCAACCTATCAGCACATTTCATTACTCACGTAAAACCATAAGCTCTCACTGAAAATTTCTAAAAGCAGTATCACCCCAGGCGTCTCCTCTTCACATTCTCTCTTCATGCTTTCCTCAAAAAGGTATCTCGTCAGCAGGATGGATTTTGCAGCAAGTTACAACAGTCATACTTCAAGCTATTTAGGCGTAAGAGGAAGAGCAATAAACTTGCAAGACCTCTGCAAGCATCTCTCCCCTTTAATTACTGTTCCTGCACTGGTGCCAGAGTGGTTTACTTCTAGAAAGTGACAAAAGCGGAAATAAAATACCCCTTACTGCCTCTAAGAAGACACCATAACTTATTTTTTCTCTAAGCTACATAACCACCCTTTTCCCAGTATCTCTCGACTGTGAATGTTTTGAATGTATTTATTGTTTCACACTTGCAATTTTCTGTACTTATCTGCTGCTGATTGTATTGACTTCATTGCAGAGGCCCAGCCCAATCCAGCTGTATTCGCCTCCTTTTATATTGGCACCCATCAAAGACAAACAGACAGAGCTGGGAGAAACATTTGGAGAGGCCAGTCAGAAATACAACGTGCTTTTCGTTGGGTATTGTTTGTCTCACGATCAGCGTTGGCTTCTGGCATCCTGCACTGACCTTCATGGTGAATTGTTGGAAACCTGCATAGTTAATATTGATTTACCAAACAGGTAGACACCTTTACTTTTTACATTATATCTAGGTCTATAGCTGTCGTCCCTCACTATCATTAATTTCTTGCATATTCCTTCTAATCCAATTCTCTGCTGATGGCATTATGATTATGTTATAGTAAGAACATTTCAGTTGTCACTTTTATAACTTATAAACTTCAGAGAAAAAAAGTTACTGGGTTACACTTAGTTTTACAAATGCTACCTATGAATCTTACCTTCAAGAAAAACTGGTATGGTGCTCAGCATAGTGACACCTCTCACATGTCACTGCAGTAATAGTACTGAAAGCAGATACATACTTTTTCTGCTGCTTGTTAGTAGAAGGTAAGTTGGGCACTCCACAGCACTGTGAGAACTCCTATAGAGAGTAAGCAGTGAAATAATTACATAAAATAGAAATCTGAATATTGTCCTTGATTCTCTTTTTAATTTTGTTTTCTTTTCCTTCTCTAACCTCCAGGTCAAGAAGGAGCAAGTTGTCTGCACGTAAAATTGGTCTGCAGAAGCTGTGGGAATGGTGCATTGGTATCGTACAGATGACATCACTGCCTTGGAGAGTTGTAATTGGGCGGCTCGGCCGCCTCGGCCATGGGGAGTTAAAAGGTACGAAATGTCAATGCTGTCCCTGCCTGGGGTTTTGCAATGAGGACGTGGCCTTAGTGTACAAGACTTACGGAACTGATCACAGACCTTTAAAACCAGAAGACTGAGTGATAATCCTAGCCTGACATTGAATTTTTGTATTTGGTTTCCATAAACTGTTTCTTTGTTTGTGCACTGGGTGTGATGTTACTCCTCGTGTTCTGTAGCTGTTGTGCAGATTAAATAGTGAATGTGCAAGTGGAAGTCAGGGGTTTCATAATGTTAGAAAAAGATCTGAACAATAGTTACCCTGTCACAGAAATTGAAACAAGACTCAATTCTGATTCCTAAATTTAAACATAAACTAAACAAAAAAAAATTATTGCCAAAAAAATTACTGAACAATTTTTTTTCCCCTGTGGTATACAAAACTAACGATAATGAATGGTAACCAGCAAAAAGGTGCTCTCTGCAGCCTGCAAAGAGTTTGCAAGATTGAGCATTCCTAGCAGCTCTCTGAGACCTTAGTGGGAGCTCTGGAGTGTTGTAGGTGTCTTTATCCAGCACGGGCAGGGGCTGCCTTGCTTCAGCAGTGAACACACGCATTCAGCATCTTTTCTGCCATTTTAATGGCTGTGGCCACTATTCAGGTTTTCTTTGGTGACTGATTGGAAGAAATTGGGATTCAGAGAGGGTGCTCTCATCTTCTCCCATCTCCTGAGTTGGAACATGAAAATAAATGAGACAGGAGGATAAAGATGTTTCATGAGTGTTTGTCCTTTTACATTAATAACTGAAGGAGACGTGAATTCCTCTGATTAGCTTATTGTAAGAGATTTTGTATTTCGTGAGATGGGAAAATTGAAAACCAGTGCACAATAAATAACAATTCAGTCTGAAAGCACAAAGAAATACTCTAGGGGGGTAAAAGCAGTAATTAAACGCCTTCTCCCATATCATACATGAAGGGAAGAAGAGGTGTTGCCTGCCCCAGTAGGAGAATTTGGTATCCATCACACACGCAGGAGTTAAACAGAACTAAGGCAGGAAAACAGATTGAGAAATTAATTGGCAACTTCCTTCCTCTTTTTGGACACAAAATGTCATTTAAAGGGCTAAATGTAGTTTCTTGAATGAGTGCACCTCCACTGAAATTTTCTTTATTTGGTGTATTTTATTCATAACAAAGTTTAACAGAATTTCTTTGATGTTGAGTGTGTGAATTTGTATCTCATTGCTTGTGTTTCAAGTATTAAGATAGAGCCATCCACTTGTTTACATGGGGAGGCAGTTCAGAATAGTACAGTGTAACAGAAATGCAAAGTGTAATTAATATTTTTTGATTTTCAAGCAAGTGTTGGCTATCTCAGGACCCCATTATGTTCTATCATAACGTTATTCATTTCAGACTGGAGTATCCTCCTTGGGGAATGTTCCCTGCAGACAATCAGCAAACAACTAAAGGAGGTGTGCCGCATGTGTGGCATCTCAGCAGCAGACTCCCCTTCTATCCTCAGTGCCTGCTTAGTTGCCATGGAGCCACAGGGGTCATTTGTTGTGATGCCAGGTAAATTTTATCCAACTGTATGAATGCCAGTGAACCTTTTCCTCTTTTATCACATTTATCGCATATGCACATTAATTTCAGGAGACTTTTGAGTCCAACTAGAAGACCGTGACAAGCATGGCTAAATGTGGTAGAAAATAGGTTGAGCCAGCAGATTTCCAAAAATACCGTGAAGAGATGCTGCGCTGGGAGCGTAGGCTCTTAGAAGAAAGCTCACTGTGTGCCACTGTCAAACTGGGGTCCTTCCCTGGGGAGGTCCTGGTTTCAGGTGGTCCTCATCAGCTGAAATGAGATGTTGTAGATACCCCCATGCATGGAGGACTGCAGGCACCGTGTGAAAGATTAGCAGTCTGTGTAATGAGAGTAAGGATAAACCCACTTGCCTTTTCATGTGCTTACATTATTTAGAGTTCCACTGTAAGCAGCAGTCCTCAGAGTTACCTTGAAAGAAAACTAGATTTTGAGATTGCCTTTATTTGTGTTTGTGTTACTTAAGCACGTACTTTTTAATGTACATGATGACATATCCTTACAAACTGCTCTGGTTTTCTAATTTAGAAATAAAAGATTACTACATGGAACAGAATTAATTACTCCAGTTGAATAATTTTCAAAGCAGATTTTTTGTAACATGAGAAAATAGATGGCGAGTTATGTTTTTTCACGTCAGAGTGGGTTATATTGCATAATTATACAGATGTGTGTATCAAAAATAAATTTAACTTGCTTGTTTAACAAGTAAGCCTTTGATTAAGGGGCAGCAGAATGAAAGGATAAGTGGGGCATTGTATGTGAATTCCCATAGCTAAACATTATCTACAACTTGTGATCTTAATTTCAAGCTCTTCTACTAATTTATTCTTTTTAAGATAAGAACCTCTCAACACTTGTATTAGCTTGCAAACCCAGATTAGAAATTAATTGAACATGGAACTTATATTTTGAAGATGATGCAAATTAATGTCTCTGCTGTTGCTTGTACTCTGTAAGATGCTGTCACGATGGGATCAGTGTTTGGCCGGAGTACTGCGCTGAATCTGCAGTCGTCTCAGCTGAACACCCCTCAGGATGCCTCCTGCACACACATCCTGGTTTTCCCAACCTCTGCTACTATCCAGGTAGCACCAGCAAATTACCCCAATGAGGATGGATTCAGCCCTACTAACGGTGAGTAAACACGTGTCTACTGAAACATGGTGCTTGGGAACGCTCAGCAGCTGTTCAGAGCATCGGCAGAGCTGTACCAGTCACAGAATCACAGAATCACAGA
>NW_010223490.1:0-13367 GCF_000695765.1 Mesitornis unicolor | reverse complement strand
AACATTCTGTGATTCTGTGATTCTGTGATCAGCGCAGGTCCTCACAGAACAGAGTGCTGCTTGCCCAACACGTTTGTTGTCCGTTTGATTTTAAAAACTGTTTCTCTTTCATCAAAGGAACTTTCATTGAACTGTATCCATGATGTGATAAGTTTTCAGTGGCAACTAAGTAGTTAATGAAGATGCATAATGAGTTGGGTTTTTTGCTCGCTAGCACAAGGTCTTGAGTATCTTTCAGCAGTCAGAAATACCGTCTTGTGATACCACGTGACTTTACTGCTTTCACTTTCACTGGTAGAGGAAAGCACTTAAAAAGCAAAGCAGAAGATTCCCACAGTGTCTTTCTGTTTCCAAGGTTTGCCTTGGCTGAATTGCTCTGCTGAAGAGTGATTAATCACCAGCCGGGAGATGGAGCACGGGTGGCTGGCGTAGCAGACAGAAGCAAAATTGTCTGCTGGATACCCAGATGAATGGGTTGTGTCTGGAGGAGCAGGGGTGGTGTCTGTCTCGTTTTCATGTTGTGAATTGTGTCTCCCTTTTGACTTCATCCCAAGTTCTAGTAGAGGGTTTTCAGGTCACGAAGGAGACTGCTCCAGGTTTTGCAATCGCTGTAATTAATTCTTGCTTTGCAGAAGAGGTATTTAAAGAGTAATGGTATTAACCACAAGTCATTCCATGGTGCGTTTTGTATTTCACTTCATCCTCAGTTGAAGCTGTTGCTGGATTAATAAATATAACAGTTTGTAAGTTACTTCTCCAGGATTTCACATGTAGTCATTTCCATCCTTGCAAGAGTTTCATGCTAAAGAAGCTGCATATGGTGTGGGTATTTAGGAAAAACCATTTCTGGCGGCATCCCTGCAGTATCTTTAACATGACCATGTTTTTCTTTCTTACTCAGAGCTGAAAGGTTTGTTTGTGTGTTACATGGATACAACTATTTGTGTGCCCTATAATAATGCAGCAGTGATTTTGGAACTTCATATTGCATTGTACATTTCCCTTGAAGTGGGTAGTTTTCTTTTCAACTTTCAGCACAGCCCATACTTGAAAGAAACACTCCATCAAAGTGTAAACATCAGTACAGGTAGGTTGCAAGCCAGTTCTAGTTGTGCTTTAAATACAGTCATTGAGAACGTTTAGTCTGCATGTGTCCCCTTATAATATGGAGCAAGAGGAGTAGAGGGGCAGCTCTTTCAGCCCCTCATCTGCCTGGAGGAAAACTGTCCTCAGTGCAGAGACTGGAAAGCAGATTGCCTTCAGGGATGCCTTCAAGAGGGCAGTGCACAAGCCTTAAGTAGGGTGGCTGTTGAGGGATAAAAAAAGAAGGTATAGTCCTGGATAAGACTTCTATGTGCTGTGGAGCTTCGGGGAGATGGTCATAATCAAACCCTACTGAGACAACAGAGCAGGGCAAGCCCAAAGCGGATTCAAAGTTGCCTTCGCCAGATTTGGCACTCTCCATAGGCAGCAACAAGAGGAGAGCAGAGCATAACCTAGTGTGCTAGATGTTGGTGCTGCAACAAGAAAAGTGCCCCAAATTGTAAATTTCTACATTTTAAACATGAATCAAATAGCACAAATACACAGACATACTTGATTCTGCACTTTAAAAAACTTTTTTGTGCTTTTTTGTTCTTTCTCTTTAGTTTATTTCAGTGCAGTGTACTGTGATACTGAATACTGTGCATCTGTTTTGTTAGATTTTTGTACTGTTTTTACATTTTTAAGTGAAAGCTGTGGGGTCCTCTGTAGATTCTTTGTCTCGCATATGAGCACATTGTGCAGGCTTACTTTACTGTATCTGCATGAGTCCTGCTTTAAGTGTATTCTGTCTTTCTTTTGCTTTTTGTGCTATGGGTTAAATCACAAATGTGATGCTTTTGTTTTGGGTCTGTGGACAGATGACTGCCAAACTCTGAGACCCTTCATGATTTCCCTGTGAACACTGTCATTTTGAATACTCATATGAATACAAAAATATGAGCAAAATTCAGTTGAAATGTTCGTGGAGATCAAGTATGTTGTTTTGTTGAATATCCTACGAAGGATTTTCATATTGCTACAAAGGGTTTTCATTCTTATTTCATTGAATTGATACATTTTTGCCCAATGATTATATGGAGGTCTTCAAATATTTGGTGTCAGATAGTTTTGTCTCAGTGTTTTGCAAGAGTATGTTGGCCAAGAAACATGACCCTTTGTTTTAAATAACTTCTCTCAGTAACTTGTGGGTATTGGTTGATTCTGAGGGGAAAGAGCCTCAGGAGACAGTTTCTTAGGACCCATAATGATGGTCAAATTTTGTTTTAGTCTGACCTCTGCTGGGTGAATCTTGGACTTTATCTCTTTATTCCAACCCAGCTCAACCCTACACAGCTCTCCCTTTCTATTGATATGCCCATGACCAGAAGTTCAAGTCTTGGCCCTACAAGCACAGAGACTTCACCAAAGTTCACATGCCTGGTGTGCAGCTGAAGAGAAAATGTTGATTTATTCTTATCCCAATTATTTATATTGCAATTGGGTACCCATTAAGGACTGTAAATGCTGTGAAGCTAGGCTCTAAACAATGTATTCGAAGAAAAGTAAGACACAAAAAGAGATGGAGATGCAAAATATATGCAGAGTAAAATATTTTGTGCTGCCATTAAATTCTGTCAGGGAAATAATAATGCAGCAAAGAAGAATCCAGATTATTAATTATAGTTTGCAAGAGATACCTCACTTTGGAATTTGGGGAGCAAGGAATAAATCATCCTTTGGGAACTTTTCTTCCTTGTTTTGCAACAGATCCATTACCTTCCCTATCCTTGTAGTTATGTGCAGAAAGCTCAGTTAAAAACACGCTCCATAAATGATGCATAAACTCAATTGATTTTTGCTTAAAAAAATATCAACAAGAAAAAAACGAGATAGGAGTGATTCTTAAACCTCTGTCGTTCAGCCGTTGTCTGATGATGAGAACCTACCTGTGTGTTAGAGAGTATGTATATAAATGATAAAAACTGATAATGTAAGCAGACCCCTCTATTCTGAACTGAATGAGTGAGTCCTGTTAGCAGTAAAGATGTACAATCTTCTTTTAGCATTTAGGTCACCTCTCTCTAGTGGTTTGATGTTAATCTCTGTTTTCCCAAGATGTTGGGAAAGCAGAAGGCAAAATTGGGAATTGCCTGTCTGCCTCTGGATCACTGTGGCTACCAGAATAGCCAGAACTGTCTTACCACAGTGGCTGCTGAAGCCCTCCGTGACGTCTGCAAGGCTGGGCTCTGAAATGTTTGCCTGGGGAATGTTCAAGACAAAGCTGGGTTACAGACCTGCTACCTGTCATCACCAGGGCTGGGAAAGGGAAAAGATGGAAATGTGGGGTACCAGATTCTCACATGTCAGCTTGACTTGACTGAGCAGTGCTGTAAGAAGGGAAATGGTGTGCATATGCTGTTGTGGCACACATTCAATATCCGTGTTAAGTGATGGAGATGTAAGTGATACTTGTTTTATGGGCTCTTAAGGAACCTTGAGAACTCATTACAAGCTGTGGCTATAACTTGCTGATCTTTGCTTTCTTTTCTGAGCATAGACTGTGAAACTAGCCCAACTTGTTAACAAGCAAAATAACTGAAGGGAAAAAAAATAATAAAGCTTTTGAGATCATTCTAGCTGCTTGTATTCAGTAGTTTTGTGCTTTAAATATGTAAAATAAAGGATATCCTAGTGCATGGAAAAACAGTGCTTCTCATCTCCAAATAAGCTTATATTTCTCATGTGGGGGATACAGGCCCTAGTTTGAGGAAGATAGGGTTTGTGGAGGTAAAATAAAATACTTGGTTATGTATTTACAGAAGATGTTATTTGTTGCCTGTGTAACTGAATGTGTAACAAGAAATGGAGGAGGTTGGTAACCTATGGAGGCAACCACTGGAAAACTAATCTACCTAGGGTCTCATAAATTGTCTTGAGCTTCTTAATGAAGAGTTCTCAGGCGATACATGCCTACACTGGAAGAGATTATGGGTGGATATTAACAGGATGTTGAGCTAATCCCTGACACAGAGCTGGTTCACCTTCTTTCTTCACTTTGAATCTTAATTATGTTCTGAGAATGGAGAGTGAACCAAGAAAGAAAGAAAGAAAGAAAAACAACATCCCAAACCAAAAACAAACCTAAACAAAAATGTTATTGGGAATTGATTTTTGGATAGCAAGTCATTGAGATGAGGTGAGGGAGCTGCTGCCTGGCAGGTATTGAGACTTCTGCAGTAACCTTTCTCTTTGTACTGGGTTGTCCCATGGCTTGAAGTGCCAAGCAGCGTTTGGAGGCTATGGATTCCACTTCTCTTCCAGTCCTGCCATCCCCCAGGCCAGCAGCTCCAGCCGGTGCTCAAATAGATGCTTGGAAAATGTGTTCAGGATGCTCAGTTTAGTGGTGTGAGCCACCTTAAGGGCTTCTGCCATGGTTTTCACATGTAATCCCCAAAGGGCCATCACTTCATTTCTCATGGTCAAGTAAAGAGCTTGTTAGTTTTGTCTCTTTGGTCTGGGTCGCCAAGAGGACCATTGTGTAGATGATGTCTGCTTGCTTGTAGGTCTCTCCCAGTCATAGATTTGTCCAGTTTTTCTTTAGAGGAAATGTATTTTGCAGGCACTTTCCTCTTCAAATGCCAGGGCTTCATAACGGATGCGGCCAGCATTTGCTGGGAACCCACTCAGGGTAGGTATCTCTCTCACTTTCTCCTTTAATTTTTTTTTTGTCTTCTAGCTTGAATTTTAAAAGAAATTACATCCATTTCCCTAATGGGGGAATGTTGTAGATGGTTTTTTCTCTCAGGAATTTAAAAACTGCCAGTTTTTCTCTTTTTTTCTTCATAGCTCTTTAGATCTCTCTTCCCAACCACCCCCCCCACCCCTTCATCTCCCATGTCATTCTGGAAGAGTATTTCCCAGCTCTCATTATATCGTGAGTGCTCTTTTGCCCACCCCCAGTCCTTTCAGGGAGGATAGAGTACACTTCTAATCACCCATACTTTTTATCTTCTTTCTGAATCTGAAGCAAAGCCTTTCTGATCTCTGTGTGTGTTCTGGAGCAGAACAGGACAGGGTGAGACTGAAAGCAGAATCACTGAAGCAACGATTGAGAGTCATCTTGAAAGCAAAAACTTAACTTTGTGATTCATTATCTTATTATGAGACCTGGAAAGTTCTTTCAGTGTTTGTATGTTTAAAGTGCTTGCATTTTGAATGAGCTCAGGAAGTTTATTTGAAGAGGTATGGTATTGGGATGAGAGTTTTAAGTGCACTGTTCGAGCACATTTATGTGTTTTGTAGCCTGGCATTTGTCACATCAAAACATTTAAATCGTTCTCTGTCTTTTTGTGGGTTCTTTTGTTGGTTGAGTTTTTTGCTTTTTAAGGGGGTACAAGGGGAGTAGTCAGAGAATCAGGATAATGGCTTTAACAAATAGAAATAGTATGTGTGAATAACTCCACAAGCAGCTCCTCATTCAAGCATAATTAGAAACACATTTTAAATCACTTTCACCCATACAGTTTTGTGTGCATCCTTTGGGTTTGTAATAGTTGGTGGCACTAAATTAATTCCCAAGATGAGGGATTCTCTTCTGAGGAGGCTGTGTGGCTTCATCTTTGGTATTCCTGAAAGTTCATCATTTTCCTTTTCTCTCTGCCCCCTCTGTGCGCAGAATCTACCTGGATTTTTGTGGCAGCTCTCTACAAGGTATGAGATCCAGTTAGATAAAGTAGAAGTTCAGGATGAAGATTCTAGCTGATATGCTTTTCTGCCTCTTAAAATTCAGCCGTGTCTTAAGTTTACTGCACTTTCAAAAAGCTGGTGCTACTTTTTAATGGTCATTTTGTTTTTTTCACCTAATAGCTGGTTAATGAATAGCCCTGACTGTTACAAGACTGATGCATCCAATACAACAGAGGGATGGGGACATTCCCAGTGGTATGTCTACCTTGTTTTGTGGGACTTTATCCATCACTAAATTTCCATTTAAAACAGCTGGTGTTAGTTGCTCATCTTTGTGAGAGACAAAAAGAATGTCATAGAACTTTCTCATTTACATCTTGGTATGAGATAATTACTATTAAATGATGCTATTAAAGATCTGGGCTCCAATAAGAGACAGTAGAAGGACTTGCAAATAATCTTTATTCTTGACCACAGAGCTCACGCATAAGATCTGAGATGACAGACAAATGTCTGAATGTTGAGTCCAGGCTTCAACAACCTGTGCACCAGTAAGATCCATTTTTCACAGTTCTTGTTTATCATTGATACTGGATATGTTCACTAGCAGTGAGAAAATGCCAGCTTTTCATGTGCTTTGAGTGTTCATAAGCTTTAAGGCAAAACCACATCAGGTCTTTAAAACTGTCCTGGTGTTTTTGCCATGGAGCAACCAAAACTTGTTTTTCAAGAGTATTTTTTAAATGCATTACAAATTGGTGATGCAGAATGTTCTCTTAGTATAATTTGTACACTTACAGAAAAGTTACCCTTCCTGATCCCTTGGACATCAAAGTAGGAACAAACTGAGGACTGGCAGTTCCTTCCTACAGAAATGCTTGGTTAGACACTCCAGATCTTATTCCCAGGAGGAAATTGTCTGCTTCTGAGACTCCTGCGTAACTCACTCAAGTTGCTTAATCTGCGGCCTTGTACCAGGTCCCAGCCTGACCTGAAAAACCCTGCTAGCTCCACATTCTTCCAGCAGCAAGCCTGGGCTGCTAGGCTTGACAGTGTCCTTCTGAGCTGATAAGCAACTCACAAGCTGGGGAGGATTAAATCATGCTCTAGACAGCATCTCCATTCTGGTTCCTTTGCTTGGGGCTTCTCTTTATCACTTCAGAATCAAGATTTGAAATTAAAAAGAAACATTTCCAAAGCAGTCCCGCTGCCCTGCAGGAGTTTGTCTTAATGCTTGCTCCTTTGTAGCCTGTCTTCCAGGTACTCAGATGTTTCTCCAGCTAACGCTGTTCCCACAGCTGCCTTCTGGTAAGGGCCTGAATCTGAAGACAGATGCATTTGGGGTCTTTGATTCCCATCTCTTGCTGCTGCTGCTGCTGCAGGTGACTGTTAAACCTTTCCATGAATGGCTCTAGATCCAATTGAAAACCAGATTTTGTCCCTCCTGCTCCTGCTAGAAGGCTGTGTGTTACCCCACTGCTGTCATGACTGGCTACCTTGGTCTTGGTTCCTGTCTGGATTTTTCTGCTTGCTGAAACAGTGCTATGTTCTGAGTGATGCACGGTGAGCGTCTCCCCCAGTGCTGACTCTCTTGTGTCCATTCTGTCTATTCTGCCTAAACTTGTAGCTTAGCATAAAGAGTGGTAAACTTGTGGTGCAAAACGAGGTGTTTTTTAAGGTTTACGTTTTAGATTAGGAGAAGAATTATTGTGACAGTAATTTACATTAGATGCTAAGTCTTTAGAAATAATCTCTTCTGTAGTTTATTGGCTGTTTCCTTTTGGTTTCTTTTCAGATGGTTTTCTCTGTGTGATGGACAAGATCTGTCTCAGACTTAAAATATTCCTGCTTGCTTTTTTTCTTCAAGCTTTTTTTTTTTTAACGCATGAAGTGCTTAATGCCCTCAATCTGCATAAAAATGTTTTGTGTATAACTAAAAGCTCCCTTAGGACTGTAGACTTTTTTAAATGGAACACTTTAAACATTTTCCACACAAATGGGCACTTGGGGCAAATGTCATTTGAAGAATTGTAAGAATATTTGTTAGAGATTTTCACTGTTGTTTGGTTTTTGGGGGGTTTTTTGTGTTGGTTTTCTTTTTTTATTGAAGACCTGCCTCTTCAGTCACAGTGGAAATTACAAATCAAATAGAGTCAGCATGATTTCTGTTACTGACAGAGAAGTAAAGAGTTTGTAAGGCTGAGAAGTTAGGTGTTAATGAGGAAGAGAAACAATAAACCATCTTTTCTGCTTCAGTCAACATGGTGCAGGTGTTGAGGCTGATGTAATGGTGTCGCTGCTTTCCTACTCCGAGTTGTACATACATATTTATAAACACATGCAAATCAATCAAGTATTGCATTTGCAAGATAAATTAACAAAACGGGTTGAGATGCAGAACAAGGCAAAAATGCTTCAAGTTCAAATCCTGCTCAGGCTGAATGGAAGTTTTCATTTGAAACTAATGTGTTAAGATTCTCAAGTTTCACATGAGGAAATAGGTGATAGCGGATATTCTTGCAAGGACGTATATTGAAATTCGTGTTGTAAAACTTGAGACTTACATATGGTTGACTAGTAGACAGAAGCTCTATTTTGTGGAAGTTTTTGGATTCTAAGAAAATTGTTTTCTGATTTGAAACAGAGCTTCAAAGTAGTCAAATTTCACATGGAAGAAAATCCTAAACCCAGTATATTTTAGATCAGATGAAATACTTAATTCCAGCAGGATTCGACTGTTTTGTTTCAAAGTTGACTGTTTACATGTTTTAATTATTGCTCTACCTAATTCAGTCTTTCAGAACAGAATAATTTGAAGGGAAAGAAACAATGTAGGAATGCAGTAACAGGAAGTTCTGACATTTGTAAAAATATTTCTCACTCTCTCCAAAATTAATATTTGACAATATCAATATGCTTTTCTGATACATTTAAATATCAGTGGAATTGTATTCTACACAGTAGGATGTTGTTCCTGTGAAGCCATTCTTTCTGTCTGTGTGTCATCCGTGTCTTGGGGAGATACTCCAGCAGTGGGTGAAAAAGTGCAGGATTCTGCCTGTCTTCTCCTGCTTGTTATTTTCCATGAGAGTGGCTGGTACCTGATGTCTAACAGACCGTATTTCTTGGGAAACTCGGTTATTGCTGGTGATGGTTTTTAACAGATCCTGGGTACTACTGATGAAAATGGGTACATGCTGTCTCTGTCAGAACAGCACTATTTTAAAACACATTCTTGGAATGTGCGCTTGCTACTTATATCCTTGTTTATTCCGCCTAAGTGTCCTCACTTTGTTCAAATCTCAGTGGTCTGTCAGATATTACAAACTATGCGTGCTTTTGCAAAACTTGACCTTTGTAGTTAAAACCAGTGCTGGTAGGCCTGAACCCAAATGCCATTAAAGCAGATGGAATTTAGTAAGCCTTTGTAAAGGCCTTTGAAAAGTCCAGCTGTCACATGGACTTGCTGTCAGGGTGGTCACTGTGTCACTCATTTCTGTGGTCAGTGGCCATATTACAATGCAGTTTCATGATCTCTGAATCTTTGGCAAACGTGACTTGTCTATGTCAGTTTCCGATGAACAAAGGGGAAATACCACAAAATACCACAAAAAATGGTGTGGTGGCGGGTTCCTCATGCCCCCTGAGGTAGCAGTGATGGCATCCAATCAACAGCGTTTTCAGTGTTAGTCCAGAGGATCTAGCTGAGAACAGTTGTTAGCAGTGGCTTTGTTTTCTGCTGTAGGTCTGCTGTAGGTCAGATCAAATTTGGTCTTTTTGAGGCTTATCCAAATGTATCTATTGGCAATGTGGCTGAAGAGGGGCTGATTCCTGTGAGCTCATTTTGAGCGTGTAGCTTAGCCTTGGTTTCTCCAAAGCTGTTGAAGGGACTTTGGTTCTGGTTCTGCTGCCAGCTTAGATGTTTTGCCAGTTAAAGCACTTGATTTCCTAGTAATGTTTTTAGTGCAGACGAGAATATGTAATTTCTAATGCATGTGTCTGACATGAGTGTTTCAAGGGCAATTTTGGTATATGTATTTTTTTTTATTTGCCTGTATAACACTGTTATAAGTGAAAGATTTCTGGCATAGGAGAGACCATTTCGCATAAACTATTCAGTAAGGTTTTCCAGATGCTTACATTTCAAAATAATAAAAAAAATCAGAAAGGACCAGACATATGTCTAGGATATGCTGAGTACTAGGGACTGTAAGCATGACTTCATTTTGTGTAGGCAGGTCAGAGCTAACTCCAACCTCGTCAGCTCTGTTAACATCAGCAGTGTAAGTGCTGCACAGCAGTGTTCAACACAGACTGCGAGAACTATTTGCATGGTCAGGGAGTTATCCCACATGGGTAGTGTGAAACCGACCCAGACACATTTCCATCAATTACAGTCACAGCACAGAGTGTACCACAAATGTGTTAGGTAGCTTTGTGTCATCTTGACCGCCCCTTGCTGTTGAATGGAAGCTCTTCCTGGTGCTTTTTAGAGAATCCTGACAGTTAACCTGCAGGAAATAAGTATGCTAGACCTGTCCTGGAGCTTTTCTGGGTGGCTGGAAGAATCCAGATTTGCTGTTTGAGGATTTCCTGGGTTTCTAACTGGTCAGTGCAGACCCTCAAATTTGGTATTAACTTGCTTGATGATCATCTGTTAATTCCGTTCAGGCTGGCATTTTTGAACCTGCATCTGAGAGAGCTGGGAAGTTAGAACAAATTGAACGCCTAGCCTAGTTTAATCTTTGCCATAATCTGTCCTTTTTAGCAGTGAAGGAGAAAAGAGCAAAAACATCTGTAAGCTTCCAGCAACAATCCAGAATTTTTAGTATCTGCGCAAATCCTGTATGCAGAGGTAGTAGTTAGATCATTCCAGGCTTCTAGTTAACAGAAACTATGTGGAAAAAACTAAGGAATCCTTTGCATTCAGATACTGCAGAAATATTTGAGCACCAGATTTTTCCTTATTTTCTTTAAATACAAACAAGAGATGCCAATAGAAATGTTGGCTTTTGATTGCAGACTTATCAACCTTAAGCTAATAGTCATGGCACACCTTCTTTGGATTGTGCAATTTGGTTGAGCAGTTGCTAGTTTAGCTGTAAGCTACTGTCAGTCATCTTGTCCTTCCTGGTTGTTTGCCAGGTTCCTCCTTCTGTACTTGAGGAAAAAGGGAATCATGAATGTTTAATGACTGAAGGTGCGTGGTTAGTCCCAAAGCCAGATACCAAAAGTGATAAAATCTTTATGAGCCTTCCCCCCACCCCACCCCCTCCCGCCAAAGGAACCTTTTAAATAGCAGTAATTGGTAAGTATGTGAAGCTGAAGATCACAAGGAGGAAATGATCTCATGCTTCCATGGCCTCATAGATTGTATCTGTAACTTGTTGGCTCTGTCTGAACTATGCCGTGAACTACTTGGGGCAGGGCCGGTCTTCTTCCAAATCTTGTAAAATGCCAGACATTGCTGGTGTAAAGAACCATTTCTTCATTCCTGATTTATAGAGGAAGTGATGGATTTCAGTGGCATTAGTGAAGGAAAGACAATTGCCAGCATTTAAAGGTCTCAAAGATTAATAGCAATTAATAGCAATTTCTATGGGAAATCAATGTATAGGCAAGAAAATGCAAGAAAAGGTACGCCTTTTTAAAGGCTCTTGCACTGTCTTGGCTTGTAACTTGTACGCTGAGCCTTGGCCTGGGGTTTCCTGTATGCCAGAGGTTGCATGGTCATAGGAATAATCTGCTGTTGCTTTTTTATACTGCCTAGTATGGGGAAAATGGATTTCTAGAGGTTTGAGTTGGTTTTTTTCACTCTTTCAGCTATTCGTTTAGTATGAAAGGGCTGTGCCAGTAGTCTTGTGGATTGTGTGCATGCAGTTCCATTGTGTAGTTGCAGGGCGGGTGAAATCCTAGCACTTGTGCTGCCGTGCAACAGTTCTCAGTCTTGCTTAGAGTGGTGGCAGTTGCCTTTCAAAATTGAAATTACTCTGCCACGTTACCTTCTTGATCTTTTTCTCCATTGCTCAAGCAGAAAGTTTCCATTTCTTTCAAGTTAGCCAGCTTCAGTAGTGGGCTACATGTCAAAGTCTGAAATAAAAGTATTTGTGCAGCTTCCTTAAGTAATTCAAACGATGAGAGAGCTCATAAAGGGAAGAACATTGAAATTCAGGCTGAATCAGTGGTTAATTGGCTGCTAGTCCATTCTCAGCTTCCCTCGTGCCTGACCGCTGGAGGAGGATGAGGTCATGGTACTGATTCTTGACCACAGCATGCTGCAGACTGCCCATGTCTTACCAGGGCTTGCATCAGCTGCATCCTGGACTGCTCCTGTGACACAAATACTGCTTTAGCTTTCTTCTGAACATCCCTCAGCTTGGTGGTGTTAGGCTGTACGAGTTGCTGTTGCCCATGGACTGTGAGACACACCAGCCCTAAAAACCAAGGTACCCACTTAGACTTGTGATGAAAGCCTTCAGCTCAAGTTCAGAGCAAAGTTCAAATTAATCCTCAGGATCCATAGGAAGGTATCTTTCTTACCCTGTGATTTGCCTTTATAAACTAAATCTCCTGCTTGATTTTGATGCTCTTTTTTTTTTTAAGACTGTATGGTTGGACATACACATTTTACAATTTATACATTTTATAAGCAGATCCAAGAGAGATGGAGAATGTGGTTTCGTTTAGCATTCTGATTTGCTCTCCAGCTTTGGTTTTCAGTATGTGTACTGGTCAGTTTTTACAAAGCATGTCTGGATCGTAGAAACTCCTGCATCTGTTCAAGATAGAGGTAGGAGGTCTTTCTACCCTTCTTGTGCAAAAACATTTTGGATAACTCCTTTTTAGAAAAGTGGAAAATTGGTCTAAGTTTCTGTACAAGTGTAGATTCTACTGTAATAGCAGCCAGGGGGAAGTATTTTGCTGTAGTCCTTTGTTTTACATTAAACATTAGAAATAAAACAACAAAAACCTTGGATCAATTATGAAGCCATGCTGGGTTAAAAACTTGCATGCAGTACTTGAAAGGTTTAGCCTTTTGAAGAAGGACGTGGGTTTGGCTGCAGTGACTGTATGGATTTACTTTTGGCGTCAGCAGCACACATCCTGTCATGCCGCTGCTCTTGTGGAGGCAAAGGGGATTTTGTGCCTTTACCACTTTTTGGAGTACCAAGCCCGCACTACACCCTTGCTTCAGGTGGGAAGGTTTCTCACAAGGACAGAGTGCTGATACAGGAACTGGATGAAAATTTGCTTTGCTACCATGTAAAATCCCCAACCTCAAACAAAAAACACCAAGAAACCCCACAATCTCAGGTTCAAAGAAAGTCATCAACTTTAAAAAAAAAAAATTCTTTCTGAGCTCCACCCAGCTGCAACCCGGGCAGTTTTATAGGTAGCAGCAGTGTACAGAGGTGCGTGTCCTGTGGGAACTGTTCTTGCATCCAAAATGGCAGGGGCACGGGTGTCTTTGCTGAAGGAAAATGGTACCCCTGGTCTTGGTTGAAAATGTGTAGTAAAAGGATGGGGGTAACGTCGCATGTTGGAGCTAGGTGTACAGTGCTTTTCTTTTTTGTTCTGGGGGCCCCGAAACGTTTTGCCAGCTTCTCTTTAAAATTTGGGAAGGGAGATGTTAGGGCTAGGCCCCGCACCTTGCC
>NW_010223489.1:0-14779 GCF_000695765.1 Mesitornis unicolor | reverse complement strand
TGCCGAGCTTTGTGGGTGTCGATGGGATGGAGGGGTACAGGGGCTGGGCAGGAGGGTGTCACCCCTCGGCCCCTGCCCGCTGCGAGGGACAAGCGGGGAGTGCCCGCTGCCAGCGCACGAAATGGGGTACGGGGGTGTGTGCCGCGGGGTGCTTGGGAGCTGGAGTTGATGTCTTGGGAAGCAAGTAGAAGAAAATGATGTTGGTTTTTTTTGTTTAATCTGGGGAAGGAAAAAGCGGAAAACAGAAATCTTCAGGACTGAATGAAATGCTTTGTGCAATTTAAAGCATGGTTTGCTCAGCTGTTTGGAACACAGACATTTCCTAAAACACGCTACTCAAATGTAACAAGGGACTTAAAACTCGGACATTTCATTTCCAGTATATGGAAAGATTCCAAGCGCTTTTTTCTTGTATGTTCCTTGGTACAAGCTCCAACTGTTCTTCCTGACCCGAATCTTTTCTTTTTCCTCTAGCCAGCAAATAAAATGTTGTTGTGTACTGATGTTCCAAGGCTTCTCACCACCGCGCTGCATTACTGATCACAATGTCTTTAATGCTGTCGGCTTTGGCAGGCTTTGAGCTTGATTCGCTCCTCCCACCAAGCAACATTAATCTGAGCTGACCGCTGAAGTCTGCATTGATTCGTACCCTTCTGCATGCGAGGGTGAGGTGGTTGGGCTGGCGTTGTCGTGGGCCAGGTTGTCTTTGATAGGTACGCTCGTTCTTTACGTGGGGTAGAAGGGAAAAATTATGTGCATGGAGAATTTGAAAACACATTGAGTAGGGTTGTCTTGCGAAGGCACTTGCCAAATAAGATGCAGGCTGAAAAGGCCTTTCATGTCTCTTCTGCAATGTTTAGTTCAGTGTAAGTGTGAAAAGGGCAATCTCTTTTTCTCCAATCCACTGCTTTCCTTGTGCTGGCACTGGCCTTTGGATGGGAGGGCAGATGCAGCTAAAGAAGAAGCTGTTTTTGCTGGGTTTGTGGTTCCCTGGTGCGGTCCATCTCATACTTGCACAAGTACTTGAGGTAGAAATGAAGGGGCAGGGAGAAGGCAGAACTTCTTTCCGTAGTGTGACCCCCTTACACAGAACCTGCAGATCTGTTTGGTGTTATGAGATGGCAGAGCACACCTTAGACTTGATTTTGTTCTCTTAATTCCCAGCTCTAAAGTGTGTAACTTTTACTGGCAATACCCCTAGTGACTGACAAAGCATCCAGCAAGGGACATGCCATTGGCTCCAACGTGCTGGCATGCTGCCTGCCAGAGTGTCCCGAAGAGCTTTGCCTGTGGCTTCTTCCTGCAAGCCTTCTTCAGTGCAAGGCTGACTTCGTGTGGCACGTGCCAAAGTTGTGTAGGGGAGGAAAATGTTTTGAAATCTGCTTGGCTAAATCATTTTATGTTATTTACTGCACCCTGATTGGTGGAGGGTGCTGTAGAAGGGTTGTACTGAGGTCTGGCAGCAAAATCCCTGTCACAGTGATTAAGTTCTTGGAGGGCAGAAGGGCCTGGCATCCCCTGTGACTAATGAGCTCTTGCTGGCTGAGCCTGGGACCTCTGGGGTCACAGGTTAGTTTGAGGACCACCTCCTTTTTAAGCTCAGGTGGGCAAATAAAGAGTGGGAACAGGTTTGTTTGGTACAACATGGTGGTGGGTTGCTAAAATTGTGATGGTAATTTCTGGGTCAAAATAGGAATGTGAGGGGAGAATTACTCCTTAAATGATGGTACAGTTTTTTAAATTAGCTTGTGCTCCTGGGTATGCAGCACCCTGCAAAAGATCAGGTAGTCCTGATCTGGAGCAATGAGAGAAACTTGTGCCTGTGAGAAGATGGCTTATAATTCGCTTGTATTGGTGGAGGTTGAGCAAGTGGTGTGTGCAACTGCTCCATTTTTGCATCTGATCTGTTCTTAATCTGTAGTGATGGGAATTCCCCTCACCAAGAAGCTCCACTTGATTGCTCGAATCATCTTGGTATTAGTCTCAGCAGTCATATACGCAGGGTGGTAAGTAGCTTCTTACTGTATCAGCAATGTTGTCCTTACAGGAACAAATGCAAACTGCAGGGGTGCAGGGCTGTATTCTTTCCCAGGAGGAAGAGTCCTCACAAAAGCTGACTTGTCTGCAAGCGGGGCAGTTTTGGAATCTGGGTGGTCCTTTGGTTGCACCACCCCACTTACTTATTATCAGTAGCAGTGTACTTGCAGGGTGAGCTAGCAGAAAATGGCTTTCTGGTCATTAAATGAGACACAGTGGAGTCAGGCAAGATGAGTTTCACTCAGGATGTCTGCGGTGAACTGAGACTACAGCATTTCTAGTCACAGGATGACAGTCTCCAGCTCTGCCCCAAGGTCTTGCTCAGCAGCAGCTCTGCTGTCTCTGGAGCTGCCACTGCATGGAAATACTGGTACTGGGTCAAGGCCCTTTCATCTGCCTGGTCTCTGAATTTCACTTGCTTTATAAATTCATAGTCTGTAGTGCTGTGTCTGCATTTCTTCTCAGCGGCTTTAGCCTTCTGCTACAAATCCTCACCAGCTCCTGGCTGCTGTGCTGAGGTGTGCACCAGTAGCTGGAGGGCTGTAGCCTCAGCCACAACAATGTCGCACTTTCCTTCGCTTGTGGTATCCTGCAGCCCTGGCTTCTGCTTCGTGCTGGCTGGGTGCCCAGGATTGGTGCTCCTGCAGTCGGAGCAGGAATCTGAGGGGAAAAACTGGGTTTTGTTTGGAGGGAGTGGGAGGGCTGGATGGTTCTCCACTGCCTGGCCTGGCTGGCAGCATGGTGCTCTGTACCGCCCACCCGGCACTGGAAAGAGGAGAGCAGTGTGCTGTCGTGCACGGGGCAAGACTGATGCCTGCTGCTCCCTTATTGCCCAAGATCTTGAGGGGCTTGTGCCTCCTGACTCACGGGTCTGCTGAGGTAACGAAAACCCTGGTTCTCTTTACCCGAGCATGCCCTGGTGACTGATGTGATCATCCCCTACCTTGGAGACAGGGAAGCACCTCGCCTGGAGGTCCAAACTTGACCCCCATGGTGAGGGTGCCTGCTGTGGGTTACAGCAAGAGCTGTGTCCCTCCGCACTGGTGTGGTCCTTATGACGTGCTGTCTTGTCCCACAGCTGGGTGAGGGCAGGGCCTTCCATTTTATAGAGGGCTTGGAAAGGTGTGCTATCCCCCCAGCAGCTCTGCCGCAGCCAGGCCTCTTGCTGGGACTCCCATTACCTTGGCATGTTGTGTCATGCAGCAGGTGCACTTGGAGTTTTCAGTCTTTGAAGAAAAGAAGAGTTTATGTCGGAGCAGCAATGACTACCCCTGGAAGGCTCCTGAAACTGGAGCCCTGTCTGATGCCTTGAGTCCAGCCCTGCCTTAATGCCAAGAGGGACAGGTGAATAATTCATCTAGACCACAGGGGGTAGGGGCGGAAGGAACTTGTGAAACTGAAAAATTGCTTCTAATGAAGAGATTAGATGTGGAAATTGTGATTAAGAAGTGTTAATGAACCTTGCTCTGAGAATTGTATTAACTACTTTTAGCCATTTTAACCTCTGCAGACCCCATATTTTGCAGTGTTGGCCCTAAAATAAGGGAACTTGGGACAAGGGCCTGCTCCTTTCCTGCGTGGTGACAGACTCAGGAGCCGCATAGCTGTGGGGATTAAATATATATTGAGGGCCTGGCTTCTTAGAGTGCTTAGGCACAAGCAGATGTCTTATGGGATTTTGGAAAAATCCCATTACAGTGCCAGTTTATATCTTTGTGTCTTAATATCATTAAATATCTGGGTCCCAGGTGGCCTTCTAGGTACCATGCCCTCCCTGCCCAGCAAGTGTGCTGCTGACACATGGCAGATGGGAAATTATGCAGCCTGAGATCCTTGTCTCCTTTTATCTTTCTCTTACGGTAGAGGAAATAAAAAATTAGCCTTGAAATGGCTTCTCGTGACAGTAGAGCCAGCGCTGGGCCTCTGCTCATCCAAAGTGCCCTGTACTAGAAGGGAAAAATGGGAAGCATTTGTCTTCTGCCTGCCTACACAGGGCGGTGTCTGAGGGATGTTGGTGGCTGGGATAAGCAGTCTGCTGTGGCAGGGGACTGCCCTGGCCCTTCCATGCTGGCAGGGATGGGGCTTGCTCTGGTGCACGGGGAAGCCCCCATTTGTCAGTGGAATCACTTTACTTGATGCATGAGTTCACGTGGGGTTCGAGCCATCTGTGCTGCCGTGTTGCACTGCACTAAGTGCATGCTGCTGTCCAAGCAAATAACTTCTCCGCTCTGCAGGGTGCAGTGACTGTCTAACCTCTTTATTTTCTTTTTTTGTGTCCAGCCCTCAGTGCCGCCGGTGCCAAGCTACAAGCTGTCCATGTCGATCCCAGAATGGCTCCAGGCAATACAGACCTACATGAAGATGCTGCAGTATCCTTCTCCAGCATGCAGTCTCTGGAGAGAAGGCTGGCTTGTGCCTGGAATGAATTAACAGGGGCTTTACCAAAGCACTAGCTGGTCATGAGGCCTTGGATCATTTAGGGGTGAAAGAATGCCTCTAAGGATTTGTGATAGCACCTGCAGCACTGAGCTTGTCACAGCAATCCTCTAGGAGATGCTATTAACTGTAAATGATACTGAAGTATTTAACTGAAGTGACATTGGTGGGAGTAGAAATGCGTATTTGAAGTTGTCTTATGAGGATATTATGATCAGATTGTGATGCCTGGAGAAATTATAAGGCATCTTGTCGTAAAGCAGCTAAGGAAGAGCTGGTGTTGTGGCAAACCCTTTCTCCCTCTGCCCTGGCAGCCCCTATGGACTCCCTGAGGATTGCCTACTTGCTCAGCTTGCAGGGGGTGCTTGTTGTTGAGGTGGGGGACGCAAGCAGCTGTCCGGACTCGGAGGTGGGCAAGCTTGCCTGTGGCACAAGAACTAACCAAAAGAACCCCCACTTCCAGATGTCCCACTTCACCTGGGGGGCTCATCACAGACATACACATCTATCCAGCCTCCCTCTTGCTGCCCCATGCCTCATACCTGACCATTTCCATTGCTGACAGATAAGGTTGGAGGAGATGATTGCTAGCCCCAATGCTGCTCTTAACTTCTGTTTCCTGTTTATCTAAATTCCCCCTTTTTGTGCATGTACATGTGTGTGTGTGGGAAGCATTGGGGATGAGGGAAGAATGTAAACTCCTGGTAAGGATTAGGAAAGGATATGGGTGGCAGCTGGAAGAGCATCCAGAAATAGCAGTTGCGATTTGCCTGCTGGGGAGCAGTGGTTGAGATCAAGGCAGCAGCAGGGGTTGGAGCTGCAGCAGCTGCTGTGGGGAGGGAGACTGGGGCCAGCCTGCTCTATGGGGGCACGGCACATTTCTCTTCTGCATGTCGGCCACTTGGGCAGGACAAGAGGCTTGGTGCCCAGTGAGGTTGTGCCAGAGAGGTGACCATGTCATACAGAGCTCCAAAAAGTAGATTCTTTTTCTTTTCCCCTAGCAGCCTTGAAATCCTGTACCCTGCTACGTAATAGGAGCAGACTTTAGGCATGGGGTTTGGATCTGTGTTCAGAAAGCATCAGTGTGGGCTGGGGAACAGGGGCTGGGCTTCCTCTGTGGGCTATGAGAGGCTGTATGCTTTGTTCAGAGTGCTCTGAAAGGGCCTCATGAATTAGGTTTTGAAGGCAGGAGGGAAGGAAAGCCTCGTTTCTGGAGAACTCTGAACTCCAACTGAAGTCAGTTCAGAGCATCCTGGTGTGAGCTGGAGTTTTTATTTAGACCATGGTTATACAGCCGGCAGCTGTACTATTCATGCCTTGCCATGCCTTTGCCTCCGTGGGGTCATCTGTTTCTGCCCTGGTATCACCACCACAGTTTTGCTGACATGAATGTTCTCATGTTGAGACCTAGGCTGGAAGAATAACCTAGCAAAAGTGGATGGTGTGGTTTTATTTTTTTTTTCAATTACTACTTTATTTGGTGGGAAGGGGGACTGTTTGTTGTTTTTGTTTTTCCTGGCCAGGCCAGTTTCCTGATCAGATTTACTGCGTTTTTGCTTGAACAGCTATGTTCAAGGAGCAGGGAAGAGGCTGCTTTTGGTGGTGGTGCTGCTGCTGCATGGTAGCTTGCACTTCTAGGCAAGCAGTGCTGAGGTTTGGTTGATGGGTGATGGTCTGCTACCATCCTTTGTGACATACTTTTATGTTATGCTCATAGTGTTAAGTAGTTCTCTTGAGTTGCACTTTGCTGTTATTTCCATGTCAAGCGTGTAGTACTTTTTAGAGAATGATTTATATTTCTGAGATGTAAATGGATGCACCTTCCGTGCTTTTAGTTTACAGGTCATACATGAGATTTGTGGCTGACTGAGTTAAAAACTTATGAAGGAAATAAGTTCTTTCAGACCATGAAGGATGTTGATTGGTTTGGCTAGACTATAAAAGCTTTCTCTTGCCCAGATGGAAGACTTTTTTCCAAACTTGTAACCTAATAATGAGAGGGACCTAGAGGAAAAGTGAATTCCTAACCCTCAAATGCCAAATTTAAGTGTCATTTTAGAAAAACAGTTTTTTTGCTTAACTCTCCACCTAATGCTGGTTAATATGTCATATAAAAACACAAGTGAAAAAATTCTTTTCTTTCACATGCCAGGGTTTTATCTCTTGAGAGGCAATGGCTTTTACTGCTTGTTTTATGTTTCAACAGGAAATCAGAACTGAAATTCACCTTTTGAGTATTGTTGTTTTATTGTTTGACTGTTCAAGTTACTTTCCTTTAACAGACAAAATTCAGATACAATCACACGGGAACACAGTTCTTCGAGATTAGGAAAAGCAGACCTCTAAGTGGGTAAGTGTCTCTGGAAGTGATCTAGTGCCTTTGTCCCACAACATGCCTTGGGCATTTGAACACTGTAGCACCATGGCATGGGAAGGCTCCTCTGGCAGGGCCAAAACTCTGTATTTTGCCACCTTTGCAAGGAGGGTCCCACCTTGCTGCCTGGCGGCACACGGACCCGTGGAGAGCCAAGAAGTGGAAGGGCTGGTCTTGCTCTGTAGCTGTGTGGGAGCTGCATAGCTCCAGGCCAAAGCGCAGGGTTGGGAAAACTCTCAGTGCCCACTTGTTGGTGTTGGGTTAGGAGGGCTTGGCTGCTTTTATGGAAACTACGTAAGTCCTGATATTCTGGTTGAGCTGCAATACCCTTTGCTGATGGTAGGAGGAGATCAACTGTGTAGAACTCTGCAGGAATTTTGATGTTGTCACAGGCACAGTCCTTTCCCTTGGAATATCACAACGGGCCATTTAAGTCATGGCCTTGCTTCTCCCATTGCCGCTCATCTTGCTCTTCCTTCCCTGTGGTGGGCTCGTGTGCTGGTTGGTGATGAGTTGTGCAATACAAGTATGAACATGTCCACAGGGCGCCTCGTGGTAGAGAGCTGGGATCCCTTGCACGTAAGAACTGCATCATACTTAGGACAGCTCTTTAATAGAACCCAGTAAGCAGGTTTGGCTGAGAAGTAATATACGACATTATGCTTTTATTTTAGGGTGAAATTTAGCAGAATGTAACTAATCCTGTAGACTGGCCTGTCTCTGGCTCTCCCCAGCTGTCTATCTAATGGTCTGTCTTTGTAAATTCCGGTTCCCATCCCAGCTCTGCGCTTCAGGTTTTTGTCTTGCTGACAGCAGTCTTTCCCACTTCCTTTCTGTATGCACTGTTCACTGCACTGGTGGAACTAGTTTAGAAGAAGTCCTGTGCCTTGAATGATAGACGGGTGTACAGAAGCTTAAAGCAATTTTCAGGCTGGTCACTCATTTTTAAATTTGTCCCATTACTTCTTTCCAAGGAAGTGGAAGATGGAAATGAATTGTGCTCAGCACTCACCACTTGAAAGGTCTGTGTTCTCCTGGGCTGGATGAAAGCCTGGCTTATGAGGATGATACTCTTTCCTGGAAAGGAACCAATATAGTGCTCACAGCTGGAGGTGCACTCATGGCTTTGGATCCTCTCTTAAGTGGCACCATTTCCTCTATTTACCTACCTTAGTGTTTGCTTGAGGACTCGTGTCTGACTTCTCTCCTTGTCCTGTTGCTGCTAGGACTTCTGTGAGTGACTTGATACGTGGTGGCAGAACTTCTGAAGAGTTAAGGAGAGTACCCCAGGAAATAGTCCAACCCCTTGGGGCAGTTTTCATGCACCTGGTATGTGCTGGACAGCACAGTGTGAAGTCTGAAGACCTGTGGTGCTTTGCTCCTTGACCTGATGGATGGGAGTACTGGGAGTAGGGAGCTGGTAGGAGCACACTCAGCTGTCCAGATCCTATCATACCGCAGTGGGGCTCCAGCGCTTGCCCTGTCTTGGTTTCCCCAACTTTGAGAAGGGGAATAATGTGTTGATTGCCCTGTGATGTTGAGGTGCCCCTAAAGGCTTTCTTTTCCCTCATCTGGGGTGTGTGGCTGTTCACACCAGCTGAGGACATCTTCTCTTGCAGTTGTCCTTGGCAATTTGTCCTCCTGCTGCCAGGCCAGTTTTAGCAGAGCTGAAAAATTGCCAACACCTGCAAGTCTTTTTTTCCTGTGAGGTGTGTTCCATGTTGCAAGAAACCTGCTTCCAGTGTGGCGACAACAGACATCTTGTGCTGAGGCGACAAGCGCTGCTCCGAGCAAGTTTCTGTGGCGTGAAAGGCCTCGCCTGCTGCAAGACAAAGTTTGTATCTGCAAGTTGATCAGGCAAGATACTGAGTACCTCCAATTGCCGCTGGCTCTTGGAAGTCGAGGCTGTTCCCAGAGCTGTGATTTACTGGAATTAAACATACTGCTTATTTCATAATATGAGGGCTCAAAGCTAATGAAAGTATTATGAGATCTTTGGCAGCCTCTCCTCAAGAGAGCAGTGGCCGGACACAAAGAAGCCGAGCACTAGATGGAAATTGAATATTCATAAATTCATGTGAAAGTGTCCTAAAGCAGCTGGGGCATATTAATGAGTTTTTCTATTAAGGAGGGAGGACTAGATATAGAGATTTACTGTCAGCATCGGTGTGATACAGGAGAAAATAAAAATGCCTGGCTGCACTCAGGAAGAAGAGCATAAATTACCTATAGGAACCCATAACACTAAGGGACACAGGCTTGCTATAATTCAGTATTTACAATCTCTTGTAAGAAAAAGTCACTGTTAGCTATCAACTTGCTTCTAGACTGCCAGACACCCTGTGGATTTGTCTAGACTACAGATAACAGTTGTGAAAATGTTAGACTTCTGTTGGCATAGCTGTGTGAGCTGGGGTGGAAGAGCTGTGATCCTGTAAACTGTGTGTGGTGTTCCTATTATACTGGCAAACTGTGTCTTAAAATGCACCTTACCTGGGCTGAGCTTGCTGTGTTTGCTCAGAATTCAGATTTACAGGTGTAACTACATCAACTGTAGGAGTGCTAATAGAGCACAGAAGGTAACCTGACCTGGGATGGTGTCCTTTACGTAGCCTTCGTGATGTACCCTTTCGTACTGGGTAGGTGAAGGGCAGCCCATGGAGTTCAGCTCTGCTGATCCATGGTACGTGTGTGATGTGTATACACGTGTGGTACAAGAGTTTCAGACACCAATTTAGCTGGATTTTTTCCTTTTCCCATACAGGATTATGCTGGCAAAACCTACATTACAGCTTTTTTTTGGTACAACCATTCTGACAAAAAATGGCACTGTTAATTGAAATAGTCATTCTTTAAAACTCCCAAGACTAGGCCATGTAAAAGCTTTAGGAAAAACAAGGTTATTTCTGGATATCTAGTAGTACCTGTAGCTGTGCATTCAATGCCAAGAGACTTTTATTAGTGGCTTCACAAGGAGCAATAAGTCCTCTGCAAGCTCCTGTTCTAGGATGCAGGCATCGGCCACAATGAGGAACAACTATCTGTGTACTCCACAGAGTAGCTGGAGAGGTAGATAGGAGTGGTATTGTGCTGTTCCCTCCAGTTAAGTGCCAGCTGATCAGTGGGACCTGACTGAAGCAAGAAGTGATGTTTGGGTACGTTCTGGAGACTTAGAGAAACTGCAGCTCAGAAGTTGCTCTGTGAAGATGGGGAGACGTTCAGTGACTGCAGATAAAATGGGTAATCAATCGCAATAAAAAAGCACAGTAGAAGCAGTCATGTGGGAATGATGCAAACAAATAACAGCGGGAGGAGGCAGAAAATAATACTGTTCCAATACACCATGTTATTAAGGAACCCTGATGGGGCTGTAAAGAAAAAGGGGCTCATACCATTTCCAGACAATAGACTGCAGAAGGTGTGTGAGCATCTGCTTCTCTCTTGCACCAAGAGACAATGTTACAGATGCAGTGCTGTGTTCAGCATGGGGTAGAGGTGCTTTTGCCATTGAAACAAGCTGGTTTTGGAAAGATTCATGAGAGCAGTAGCTGCTCTGCTGTTTTATCTCCTTTTACTCCTCTTGGTGCCTTTCACTTCTCTCTCTGCTTCATTAGGAAGAATAAACCTGTCAGAAGCCTTAGAAAACTTTTACAGATCTTGTGCAAGTACTGAGGCCTAGGGAAGGAGAACTTAGTGGAAAATGTGCTGGAGGATCTCACTAATTCAAAGTTTATTGAAGTTTGTAGGAGTCTTTCTGGTGAAGGCAATGGGCAGCTTCTCCTCCTGTGCATGTTCATCTGTGAAGTGACCCCAGCATGATGGGTGCCAGCTGGTGACATCCTCCAGTTTAGGGCATGCTAAAAGGTTTGAAGCTTTTTCTAACCTATGTATGAGATCAGATGCTCTAGTGAAGAATCTGGGAGCAGAAGGAATTCATGGCAGTGACTGCAGTCATCTCAGGGGAAACATTTTAAACAGAAAGCATCCAAGATGCAAAACCATCTCCTCTATGGGCCTTCTTGTAGTCCAGAAAGCAAGGGGAGATAATCCAGGTAGGCCCCTGAAAACAACAAAATAAATTTGTGTCAGTTTACAAGGAAATATCACCATCTGCCGAGGACTCTATCTCAAGGGCGGAGCGTGCGGCCTGTTTGTTGGAGGCAGAAATGTTCACTGTGGTCTGGAGCAGACATCTGCCTGGCAGACTTCTGGCAGTGGTGTAAATGCCACAGAGAGAGAAGCTGTGTGACGAGTTTTTTTGACTGTAGCAATCTTCCCCCAAGTTACTGGAAGAGATGGGCTGCCCCAATGCTCACTGGCATCTGTGGAGGGGGTGGCTTTGGGCTAGTTTGCAACTAACTGTGATACAAGATTGACAGGCACTGCATTAGAGTGTTATATATGTGGAGTCTGTTCAGATAACTGGAAAGACTTAAAGAAAATCCCAGAAACAAGCCCTGCTCAGGCAGGGAATTTAAATGCTTGATGCTGTGTTTTAATTCTTTCTGTCTGGCAGAAATTGTGGTTGTGGTAATTCTCTGCTTTGGTGTGGCTTTTGGCAGCCTCCAAGTAAGGCAGGGACCTTGAGTCTAAATAAAAAACTGTTTAGACTTAAGGACCCAACCTGGTGAAAAGCAGCACTTAGAAAGTGGTACTTTAACCAATAGCTTGCTCTTGCCTAGCAGGGTTTGTCAGTTGAGGTGTGCAATCTCTGTCCCAGGTTAATGTTTTTTCATTAATGGTGCAGATAAGACTAATGGCTAATAAATGTGCTTTGTGGTCCAGGCTGGACAAGGTGACAAGGCTTTCCAAAGTGGAATTGGGATTCAGACTGATCTCAAAGGGTAAGAGAGAGCTGGGCTGGAACAAACAGGAGGTATATGAGTAAGGGCAAATACAGAGAAGGAATTTGGGAATAGCCAGCTGTGGGGAATACACAATGGAAAAGGTTTTTTTTGTTTTGCACAGAAGGAGCTGATCTTAAAACAATGTTTACATGTTTACAGAGAAGAAGGTAGATTATAGCCTGTCACATACACAAATGTGTGTTGCAAGAGGAGAGATAACACATGGTTTCCTTGGCCACTGTGGATAGCAGAAAATAGCTTCTGATTTAAATTGCAAAAAAGGAAAGATTTAGTTTCAACATCAGGGGACCTTCTTAGATGCAAGGTTAAGTATAGGACAGATTAACTGGTGGGTTCCCAAGCCTTTGAGAACCCAGTTAAAAGGAGGTTGGAAAAGTATCTGTGAGGAGTGATTTAGGTTTGGCTTATGCTACCTTGGGCAGAGCAGTGGCTTGGGGATTCTGAAGGCTTCGCTTCCAACACAAACACAGGGTTTAAGGCTATGCTTCATCTCAAGCTTGTTAAAAGCAGAAGAAAGACTCTCTCAGTAGTTACTGAACTGGGTCATCCCCATAAACTCTGTGGTTTGTGTTGCAGAGGAAAAAGCCAACTGTTTGCCGAGTATTCCCCAGGGCTCTGGGATGGGTGCAGCCTGCCCTGTGGGTGCAGGTGGATGCCACTCATCGGTGATGCTTTCTGACAGATGCTCCCCTTGTGTAAGTCCGCTGTTGCACTCGGAGTCCGTGGCTGTCTCTGAGCTGCCAGGTCCCAAGTGGGCACTGGGCACCTGCTGTGGCTCTTCGACCTGGGTGCTTTGAGCAGGAGGTGTGACAGGAGAGCTTCCCAGGGTCCCTTCTGAACCCAGCTATCCGATGATGCTATGTAAGGGGAAGGGAGGGCTGCTGCCAGCCCCACAAGGGGCAGCCAAGGTACCCATGCGTTAGCAGGCAGCATGTTTTTAAGCAAGCAAAATGCCTCTCCTGTTTGATTTAAATCTGTCTTGATAACCAAATAGCCTCCTGGAGAGCTGTGCTTCAGAACCAGCATGTATGTGGCTTGCAAACAGAGTGCATGTTAAATACAACTCAGTATTTAAAAAGTGCGAGTGTTGCTGTGACAGATAAGTCGGTAGTAATTTGACTGCTCATTTAGGCCAATTACTTTGAAGACTGCCCCCCCTGGCTGCAGAGTCATTAATTGTTATCTCCATGCTGACAACACCTTTAACTCATGACAGCAGCGAGCTTGTGGCAGCGGGTGTTAGGAGACCTGATGCTGCACATGGCAATGAGGCAGCTCCAGTGTGGTTACTGGGTTTGACTGGTGGCAGCAAGGTCAGCGTGGGTGTGGGCCTGAAGAGGAAATGCTGGCCCAGTCCATCAGACCATGTTAACCAGGCATACACCACACTAAATGGCTCGAAGCTACATAGCTTTACAACTTGAGCTTTTTCTCACCTCTGGTACACATTAATAATCAGCTGTGACAATTTTTTTTTCCCTCCCATGGAGTTAGAAGACAGGAAATTCAGTGGATCATCTTGTTTATGGGTACCTCCCATGCGTTGTCCTCATGTAATACTTCTCCAGACGGAGACAGGGCTTTGCAGCGGCTTCTGCTGCCCTCGGCACTGAGGAGCCACTGTGAGGGATGAAGGGACCCCATTGTACGCCCTCGCTGTAGCTGCTCCCTGCTTCCAGCAGTGGGGTTTCTGAGACCGATTGTGAGCATGTAGGAGGCCGGTGAACTGTAATTTGTCTTCTGTACTGCAGGCAGAGTGTAAAGGGTGGTTGTTTACAAATGAAAAGATAATTTCTAACTTGGATAAATGGGCCGCAGAGCGGCTGTGACAGGCTGTAATAGCAGTGGGAGCTGTATTGCCATTTGCAGTCAATACACGGTTTAAAATGCATGAGGTGGGCGAATTAGAAAGTGGGAAAAACAAACTCTTAATAGTTGCAGCAGCATATTTTCATCATCTTCTCTAATACAAATATTTTTATCATTTAATGCCATGTTTCCTTAGAGTAGGGATCTGTTTACAAAGCTCTTCTCAGGGAAAGGATATGGATATGGAAGACTTCAAAAGAGAAGTAATCCTTTCTTTTGGTTTGGTTTTTAGTTTTTTTTTTGTTTTGGTGTGTCACTGAATATGACTCTTCTGGCCTTTTTTTATCTCCTTTTAGTATTTTTTTTTAACTCTCCAGGATTTCAGGATCTGCTTGTGGAAGAGGATAGGATACCTAGTTGTTTGATGATGTGGTGTATAAAATAAGCTAAACCTGGTCCTGCTATGGGAACTTGCATGATTGCAAGCTTTTACAGCTCAGCAGAGCTTTGTGTTACAGTCTGAACTGATGCTCGTGAAGTTGCTGGAGAGGCAGAGAGGACCGCATTGCTCCAACCCATCTTCAGAGGTTGGAAGGCACTGGGATGCCAAACACCCTTTTTTAATTATTATTTTATATTTTTTCCCCCAAGTCATTCTCCAGTAGTCAACAGAGCTCTGGCAAGTTGTTGAAGAGGAGAATCAAGTTCACCAGCACTTGCTGAAGTAAGAACCAGAGGCACCTGGCTCTCAGTGTACTAGAGGACCCTTTGATTCCTGTCGACTGCTCCAACTGAAAGGACTGAAAGCATCTTTGTTTCTGTCCTAGGTTAATGGAGACTGCAAAAGAAATGACCAGGGAGTCCTTGCCTATCAAATGCCTTGAAGCAGTTATCCTGGGGATGTATCCTTTCACGCGCCTGTGGCTTTTTCCACTGCAGCATCATTTAATACATTGCCCATCCTGGATGGTGTTCGGGATGGTCGCCGCCAAAGGTGAGTGCCAGCAGCGTGGGGAACTGCCATGCTACTGATCAACGAGGGGTTGAATTGCCTGGGCTTGTTGGTAGGAGCTTAGATGTCGTGTGCCCAATGCACAAGACTGTCCTATGTTTGTCTAATGCTTTCAAGGCAAAGTCATGTTAGTTTTTGTCACTTGGCCCACAGCTGTGCTCTGTGCAAAAAAGCGTGTGTATTATAGTGTCGTCGTTTAGGCAATTTAGGCTCCCCCAGGGAGCGCGAGCGACCCGGAGCGCG
>NW_010223488.1:0-15246 GCF_000695765.1 Mesitornis unicolor | reverse complement strand
AGAGGAGAGGAGAGGAGAGGAGAGAGAAGAGGTTAAAAAAATTGTTGTTAGTTCACACTGAATATCAATGAGAGGTGGCTCCCTAACTCTCTTACACTCTACCACAAGCCCAATCTGAAAAGAAGAATATTCCAAACACTATCTAATTATTTCTATTTTTATTTAAGAAGGAGTGTTTAAATTCTATAAGGACAGGGATAGGACTCCTCTCCTTCTCATCTCTCCCCAGCTGTATCACTCTGAGAATTAGTGTATTAATGTTTATGAGGCAGTTTCACTCACAAATTGAGAGGGCAGCATGATAAATAGCCGTATGGCTATTTAAAAACATTTATTTAATGTTGAAAAGTTAAGATTTTGAATATATTTAATGTTTGGGAAGATCTTTATCTCTCACGTCAGTTTGAGAAGCCTTTCTCTGTGTTCTCCTGTGGACTAGTAGCACTATCCGAGAGCTAACTAAGAGAGCTCTAAAATGACAACTCTTCAAAAAAAACATTAGTTTTTAAGTGGTTTTGTATGACTGTAAATGAAATTCTTCAAGTATGTCTAAGCTGCTTTGAATTCAGAGCAGCAACCCTTTTAGGTTTATAGTTCTGATAGCAGAGTAGTCAGCTACAAGGACCTTTGAAAACAAATGGGCATGCTAGACAGCTAATAAAATGCGATTTTTCTCAGATGTGCAAAACTCTCCCATATCTGTTCTTATATGGGAAGCATTAAGCCTCCTGGCTTGAGGCACCAGACCTAAAGAGTTGACATAACTACAGCGCTGGAAACTCTCCCTGGAAAGACACAAAGGCAAAACCAAGTTTTAAAATGGATGAGAAAACAAAAGTCTGAGTATGGGCACAAATCTAGAGATTAAAAAAAATGCTATTATATGGCACACTACCTGAATGAGAAACATATCTACCATAATACTGCCAGCAGTATACACATTAAAGCAGTTGGACTTTATAAAGTAACTGGTATTATGGTGACCTGGCTTATATTATGGAGTGGCATAAATTCAAAAGAAAAGTTTAACCTTTCAGTATAGATCACTTATATTTCATGTCTAACAAAAAGGTGAGAGACAAATCTAATTGATAAACTACCAGTTGAAAAGTCTGATGACTCATTAAAGAGCTAGCTAAATAGACCTTGGTCAGGAAAGAGGAACAAATTCCATGGGGTTTTTTGTTTGGCTTTTTTAAATGAGAGAAAAAAGTCATGCAAGGACAGGACTTTGGTTATGAGTTTCAGCTTGCTTAATACGTACTGGGAAAGCTTTCAAGGATGAAGCAGAAATAATCCCAAGTGTCAGAATACTGAGTGGGAGGCAAGTGGCAATTTTGAGCTAAAATAACCTATTTTTTAGACACAGTAGGCATACTTCATTGTGGTTCCAAGAAAGAGCTGTTGTTGAATACTGACTTTTACTGAGTTTAAAGAAGTCTTGCTCTTTATCTGAAAGTACAGCATTTGAGTGCCACACTGGAGGCCACTGAGTCTCCCTGGCTTAAGCAAAATTGACTTAAAATTGGTGGGGCTTGTAATTTTCTGAGAAGAGACAAAGAATACAGACATCTTTTTTCTTTACAACTGAAAAGTAAGTATTTCAGAAATACGAGAACATATGATATCATGGTAAAAACTGAGCTGTTTTTCCACTTGAATTTTTATAGGAGCTCTTAACAACCCATCCAGTATGGGCACATTGTACTTTGAGTCTCCAGGGTGGCCAGACTCAGATCATTTTGCATTTCTACAAGATCTGAATGGCAGATTTTGGAATGTCACATTTTATCACAATAAATGTCAGACACAGTCCACTGTTTGGGCCAGTTAGACCTGTTCTCTCTGCTTGACAAGAAAGCCAGATAATAGGTTGATAGGTTTATGATAGGTTTTGTTCCAACATTTGTGAAACAACAGAACTGACCATCATGATTCAGGGTTAGACTGAAGAGGGGCTTAAGGTTTCTTGTCATTCCATCGTTACAGCATTGCATGCCTAAGACAGAGACATGGAGACTGGCTCAGAATTCAGGTATCTTGCCCTTTCAAAAGTTAGAAAAGATTGATCATAGTTTTTATCCTGACTGGGAAGGGTCAGAGCCAGAAAAATGGATGAGAACACAAGAGACAGGTCAGGAATCCAGCCCCTGCCTCAGAGCCCAATCCCTTGCTAACCCAGATGTTAACCCCCTACAGTATCTACCACATGGCAGCAACACCTTACTCACGACAAATTACATCCCCTTCCCTTCTCCTCAATGCCTCACCTTGAGAGTTGCTCCAAAATGTGACACCGCTAACGGTCCTAATGGTCAAAACTTTCTTCCATCTCAATTTATTCAGGGCCAGTTTTGCCTCTATTTGTTATTGCGCCAAACCATCCTCTAGAATAAGTCTTTTGTTATCTTTGGCATTATGGCATTGTCAGGTGCAGCCATAAGTAGAACCATCCTGCAGGAAATCCCAGCTGCCGTCCTCAACTCACTCACCTCAGCAAGAAAGCAGTAAACCCTGATACAACTTCAGCATCTTCTGTGGACTACCTGTTTCCTACAATATTCAATGCTGCCTGCCCTGAGCATCACTAGACTGCAATATCACCCTTCCATACTGTGCAATTTTTGGTGGTATTCTTTCAAACACTGAGGACTTTTGGTTTGGCTTGCTTACTTGTTTTTTTCAGTAAGTACAGAAATAGAAGACTGTCGTGCACTTGGATCCATCACCTCCTTCAATTACCATGTATGTTGTGCTATTTCTTTACTCCAAACTGACATTCAGTCCTGGATGTCAGAGGACATAGGAATTCAGGGCGAAGTAGGATAACAGAAACTTTTGTGACAAAGCACAGAATATTATGGGATTATCAGGCTGAAACTATGCAGCATAGGCTCCTCGGTTTAAGGCAGAAAAGCTGTCAGTGTTAACTGATTATGAAATAATTGAATAGTTTGCACAGTACACTAAAAATTTAACATACAAACTAAAAAGTGATGCATATAGTATGAAATATTTATTTTGCAGTAACAGCACAATACTCTCCTAGGGTTAGGAGCCCACTAGGGAGTTCATGGGGATTGAACAGATGTCTTCAAGCATGTAATAGCAATAAAGAGCTTAAAAGATGGAAAGTGAAAGTTGTACAAAGAGGTAGCTGCACTGCTGAGGTCCTGTGCCTGCAGAACCTCTTACTGTCACTCATCCTTCCCATCATTCATCCACAGTTACATCCACGCCTTCAGGTAAGACTGAGAACACAGTACTGCTGGCCACCCATTACTTTGCCATCGGCAGGTTCTTGAACAAAGGCTTTCTCAAGGCTCCCCACTCTGGACTTTTAAAGCTAACAAGATTGGGTGGGGGAAACCTACTAAACCACCCCTTGAGGAATATCCAGAAAAAAAGAAGATAAAAGGAAACAGGAAAAAAATCCCCATATCTGTGGGTTTACATGGCTCAATGATATCTGGGCCAAACTTACTGCTGTGCAGGACCTTTCAGATGGCTCCTTCCTCCTGCTGATACCCCTGGGAGAGAATGGAAAACCTGAACACAGCAAGGGCAGAGACTGTTCTCCAGGATGACAAAATATGAGCTGTGTTAACCCCATTAAAACATCACACAGGATACATGCTGGTTATCAGGTACCATGCACCATCTCAAATACCCTCATTTGGACTAAGTTTTTCTGGCAGCTATGGTATGTGTATTGTGAGTGGCTTAGTTGTGTGCTAAATGTAGGAGTCAACAAGCCTAGCACCATTTCTGTGCTTTTGCTTTCTCATAATCTCTATCTAAACACGTAGACAATAACATTACACCAATAAGTCTAGACTGAGAGTAAGATTAATGGCATGGATGTGGATGAAGGGCAAAGTTTTTATGCATTTGAATTCTATGAAATGAAACGAAAAATTTTATTATCTTTAAAAGCTGTTATTATAGTATCTGGAAGCTCTAAGCATCAGCCAAGATTGCTTTGCAGAGGTCACCATAAAATTACCTTTAAAAGTTACTATAAAATAAGTCATGTCCTCCTTTTTCTACTTTCCCTTTATGCTACTAGTCACTGATAGTGTTAGGATACTAAAGACAATGCCAAAATAATCTGATCCACCACGGAAAAACTTATGTTTCAGTCTCGCAGAGTTCATTACTTAAGGTTTACATTTAGAGGAAAAGCTCTCTGCTTTTAAAATTTGACAACAGATAAACAATAGATAGAAATGTCATTTACTGGCTCAAAATTAAAAACACTGAGCTGCTTAGACCTCTTATCCTTTTGCAAGATCTGCAGAAGTGTGCCTAAATGTCACTGTGTTCTGGATTTAATGTGCGACATATTCTGCAATGGGCTGCACTAACCCACATGATACAGCACCAGAAGACATATTCAGGTTAAAACTAAGAGAGAAGGTGCAAAGACAGAGTAATACAACAAAAAGCCTTCCAAGTATCCTTCTCAACAGCCAGATTTCCATAGTGCTGTCAGTGAATTGGGATGCTAGATGTTTGTTTTTTCCATGAGCAACCTTTGCTCTAGCAATGCTATAAACCTGCTTCAGTTTTCTCTTGACACAGATGACTAATCATAGGGAAAAATCTAAAATCAAAAAGACCTGAGGGAGGTAAATAATGCTAGTTTAGGTTACTAGACGAGCAAAGGGAAACAGACAAGCAGAAAAAACTAAAGGAGAATTAATGGCAGGAGAAATGCGAGCCATTTAGAAAAGCCTGCTGTTTCACCAAGAGCAGTGCCAGAGCCTTGAGGACTCCTGGTATTCAGCAGAGATGATCCAAGCTGTAAAAGTAAGTCAACTTAGTTTCCCCACTAATCACACACCCCATTAAAAAATAACTAGAGAAAAAAGCCCTGGCAGCAAATTAGATTGAGGTAGGCAGCAATTTTCTGTGGCCCTTTCTGAACTAGTGGCAGAAATCCTACTCTCCTTCAGAGGAATGTATACCCTTCCACCAAATCAGAGAACCTGGAAATGATAGTTCAATGCCGCAGGAGCTGACAGCTCAGTGGAGAATGATAAGAGGACTAAGGACAGCCAGAAATGGCTTACAAAGTGTCACTGTTCCCACTCCAACCTGCCACTCTGCATTTAGATTTGTATGGTCCTCTATGCAAAAATAAAATCTCTGGAAAGTTTTCCAAAGAGTGCACTTCCTTGTTATAACTGTACAAAGAGGTTTTTCCCACTACCCAGTCACTCCTCCTCTCTCACAGCCAGGCTTAAAAATACATTTTCCTTCTGGTAGGATATATGATACAAGCTACTTGCAACAGCATGACTTGAATAGTATTTCTCAGCCTCCTTTAACCTGAAAAATCACTGCCCATCTTGTGCCGCAGCGACTCACTGTATTGTTGCAACTGTTCCTTTATAACCAAGTAAAAATTAGAGCAAACTATGAGTGTTGATTCATTCCTTTTATTTTCTCTCACTAGTTTGTAGAGAAATGCATATTTTTGTTAAGAAAAGAAAGCAATTCTAGTTATTTCATGGACCACAGTCAATGTCTCAAGGAGCATCTTTGGATCACCAGGTGGGAAGCACTGGTGGAACAAAGCATAAAAGCTATTTCTAAAACAGCAGGACAGCCTGATGGAAGCACAACTCCCACAAAAGAACAGTTTCTTTCTGATCACGGCTAGATGGCTTCTGCTGCTCTATCTTAATTACAACTAGCTTGGCTCTCTCTCCAGCGCAAACACATAGACAGAGACCGTTAGCAGTGCTCCTTCCCACTAGCACCAGTGGGACATGCACAGCCATAAAGTCAGATCAGGTAAAGGTCACACAGAAGGCACACAAACCCATGCTATGCTAGCCGAAAGGAAAATGCTATGCTTGAGTGGGAACTGCTACCTGTGAAAATCAACCACCTATTAGCTTAGCGACTATCCCTGCCCATCTTCTTCAACTACACACACATTTACATATTTATTGAGAGGGAACTTCACTCATCAATACACTTGCTCAGCCTGGCTTCAGTAACTCTGACTGAAGTCATAAGTAGCCGTTTGTCATCTCTGCTAACACACATGCTTGGTTCAGATGAAATACTCTCTTTAACCAAGTCTTAAGCACAGCTCTACTCCATCAGTTTATTTGAAAACTAAACATATTTGGCACTGTCTTTACTCATTCCTGCATAAAATCAAGATGCAGAATGAAAGCCCGTTGTAAGTAAGGATACATCGATGTTTGCTAATGTTTGCCTCACAATGCTTAACACTTTGGATAATTTCTGGATGGAAGGAACCTCATATTTTTGTTTCTCATCGAGACACAAAGGATCTTTCCCCTGAGGAATTTTCTAGCATATATATAATAGATTAGTTTAATATTTTCAGGTATAATGGTAGATTGCTGCAGAAAAATTACTAGGCTGTGTTCTGACCAGAACTTGGACAGGTTTGGTTTAAGCTAGAAAACATTTGACAGCTCCTCTCCAAACAATACTAGAAAGAAATGTTGATTCCTTCTCCAGCTAGTTTTTCAGTCAAAAAAATCTGCACTAACTACATGTGCACTAATCTGAGTTTTAAAATATGCATTTATTTGGGAACTATAAAGCTACTAGAATATTACTACAGCTATGCAAAATCTGTAACTGGACTATTTAGTTTAGTATTGATTGCATTTACGATCTCAATATTGTATTGCATGACAACATGAAACTTTACATCAAGACAGTAATCTTTAGGCTGTCACTTGAACCACTTTCTAGCACAAACATCAGTTCACAGACCTGCCAGTAAGTACAAAGACTGCCTTTTGTACAGAAAAATTATGTCCAGGACTGACATATTGCACAGGAAACATTTCATTTCAGGTAATTGTTTAAATTGGAAAAGAAATTAGAAAACTAGATTATTCGTCAAAGTGACTGGGATCACTTCCTTTTATAAAAATGTAGGGATCTCTCCTCTGACAAAAATGACTTACATGGCAGTTTTAGTCCTTTTTGTTGAAGCTGCACAAATAATCAAACTCTAATGGGGGAAGGACCACCAGTCTGGTATCCCCTGTGTGAGTCAAATGTCCTTGCTCCTGGCTACAGAGTCTTTGTAGTGGAGTTTGTCAGTCTTGTCTATCAGCATTGTTTCATTTGCCCCATCAATATGGTCTTGAGACAGCAAGATAGATTCCTCAATCCAGTTTTTAGGGCACTCGCTACTGAAAGGACAGCTGATTCCATTCCCCCATTCAATGAACATTTAGTTTTGCAGACAAGGTGGGAAAGTTTCAGTAAAAGAAAATTAGTTTGGTCTTCTAGGAGGCACAAAGCACATGCCACTCATCATTCAGGCCTAGAGGTCAGAACCAGCCATGTCCCAAATATATTCTGCTGAAACCTACCTACTCACATGGGATTTCTTTGAAGAAGTTTAGGTAACACTGTGAGGAAAGCAATGTCAGACTCTTTAAACAGAGCTTCAATTTGGGTGTAGGTTACTAAATATTTGCTACCAATACGCACACATAATTATCTTTCCATGGTCCTGCTCTCAGGGCAGTATCAATGTGAGAAACATATTTTGGAAGTATCTTCACTCCAAACCTGGTGAACTGTCTCAGGCTGTTGGGGAGGATGGGCAAGAAGATGCATCTGACAAAATAATTCAGGAGAGTTGCAAGGAGTACAAAGAGTAGGCAACTTAACCTATAACGTTCTGACAAATCCTAATGTTAAATGGTATTGAATTTTAGATATATTGTTAATGTAACATCTTCGGCATTTTTGCTTGCTTAGAAAGCTCTGCCTAAGACAATCAATACTGGAATGGTGCACCACGTGTTACACTGGGAAGCAGTACTCTCAAGGCATCCATTACACTGAACAGCTCACCCCCATGGAAGATACTAAATCACATCTATTCTTCCAAGCTAGAAATGTGTCTGACAGTACTTTAAGACATTGTACAAGTGAAATCAATTGTAGTTTGCCTTACTAACATCATTTTTTATGTACTGTCTGTGGAGATTCCTAATTGTGGGCATGGAAAGATACAGAGCTCTGCTTTACGTGAACACCTGCTTTCCAGGCACTTCATTTTATGCAGAGATGTCCTGCTTCTCCCATGGTGGAACAGAACCCTTTCATACACCAGGCAGAATTGCTGTGTGGAATACAGTATTTCTGTCTCCTCTCGATGCATCACGTTTCACAACCACGTGTGAAAGCTAAGAACCTGGTAAGAAACAGAGTAAATCAGGAGTTCCCACATGTGTATGGGATCTTCAGCCCCTGCATTTTCCTGCCACATGAACTGCTACCAGACCCACATGGCTAGGAAATTCCAGTTCTCCAGTTATTCGGGATCCAGGCAGATCCACCAAGAATCTCAGCAGAACTGTCTAGAATTCAGCAAAAGTTAATTGAACTGGAGTTGCCCTGAATGAAACACATTATTTTTTGTGAAGAATTTTTGTTCTCAACCCAACTTCTCCATCTTTAGTAATTTTCCTACGTGGTACTGTCTGTTCTCAGACAAACAGCAAGAGTAGTGAGCAATAGTCTTTCTCTGACAAACACATGTTGCATTTCGTGCTCATTTCTATTCTCTTCCACATGCCTCAATGAGGTTTTGTCTCAAGAATTGCTTCAAAATTATTGACATAGATGACAGGTCCTGAAGTCACCTGAGTGACCTTTTCCATTGTGTTAGCTCAAATAAACTAGGGCAAATTAGCAGAAAATCAGCTGTGCATTTTTTACTTCCCTAAGTGTGGATCATCTGGAGATATGGCTTTCTGTATTGTAACTTCAGCATTAAAGATAGTTTCGCTATATGAGAAGTAATACTAGTTGCTGGTAGTTTTCCTGACACTTTATATTTTAAATGTTATTAAAGCTTAAGGCAATGTGATTACTATTTAATAATTATGGTTAGCACTAACAGCACATCTGTTTGGTTTGAAAAGGCTGGCACTGCTTCAGAAAGGCTAGAAATCCATTTTATAAACATCTTTGACACATCGTAAAACATCAGATGAGTAAAAAAGAAACCATGAAGTTGCACGATCACAGTTTAGCAGTCTCCCAGCTCACTCTTCATGGCTACCAGGAATGTATGAAACGTGAACCAAGCATGCAGAGTGTAAAGCATTCAAAAAAATATGAAAACTAGGCAATATTTCTGATTTACTATTGCTTTGATTTTCCAATTCATCAGACAGATTAATGAAGGGGAAGTTTCCCACTTCAGTGATTTTCCCCCTGGGAATGCAATAAGGACTTTCTGTTTCTAAGGCATTGTGAATCCTCTGGGCTTTTGATGCCAGATCCTCCCCTGACATAAAGAGGAACTAATGGCTGCAATCACCTTGCCTGCAGCAGCATCAATGTTGTTAAAATACAAGCCTCTGGATTTTTTAAGGATCAGCGAGATGCTATTCACAAAGAAGCCACTTATTAACAAGGATGGGGGCCTCGGGAGTGGATTGATCTTTCCCCTAACTGAAGCATTCTTTGCAGTACATTTAATTTCAAATTCATACCAGCAAAACCAATTACTGACACTCATATACTGGAATTGATTAATATCCCATCCCTCTGGCTAAAGCCTTACATCACAAAAGACTGCATAGCAGCACACCACCAGCAAGTTAGAATAGTATTTATTTATTTAGTCTCTGGAAAATACAATTTATATACAGGACTGCATCTGTTTCCCTTTTTCCCTTCTGTTCAAAAATTAATGATTGAACCATTCTTCCTAATTCTCATGTATAATGGGATCCTTCCCAAGATCTAGGCTTTCTGAATCACTTTAAGTCTTCAGACTCCTGAAATTGCCAAAGGACAGAGCACTTGCTCAGGCCCTACAGAAGGACTCTCTGGCCTTAGATCATTCTACCTAACTTCAGTACCTACAACAAGAGTTCAGTTGCTCAATCTCCTTTTATATTCAGCGAAAGAGACAGGCACCTCCAAAAGTGTATTTCAGACAAGATTATTGAACCTGCCTATTTCTCATCATTAATTATAAAGGAAACAGGAGGAGTCTATAGCTATGTTCTGTACTACTAACCTAGTCTTAATTACTCAGTAAAGATCTGCTTCCCAGTTTCCAAGGGCCACTTATATGACTTGGTTGTCTCATGATTGGACAAAGGCTGACCACACAGTGGCCCAGTTCTACTCTCCACTCATGCTTTATTTTCCATGCAAAAGAAGCCCAGGCAAAAGATGGGAAGGAGTGAGGCACCATGCTACATGGCTTGAGCTACATCCCAGCACAATCCTTGGGAAGCACTTGTCTTGTTAAAAGAAGAGCTGTGCAACAGACTCACTTTCACCCAGCTTCTGTCTTTCTTTTCATTTTCTTTCTGTCATGGCATGACATATTCCTGGTACAAATGGTTTGCTCCCATAATGGAAAAGAGAGACTGGGCTGGCCGTATTCACCTGCTTGAAGACACAAGCACTGCAGGTTTCAGCAAGAGTGGAAGACAGCTTTGGACCTACATCCTGAAGCTTCCTTTAAACTCACAATAAAAAGCATGAATGGCATTTCATGTGGTCACAGCCATGACAGCAGCTCCTGGGGACAATATCGAGCTCTACATCAGCAGGCTCAGTGAGGGGTGGTCACTGTAATACAGAGGTCACCACAATATTAACTCACAGCCTTCCCCTCCTGGGAGTTTGCAGCCAACACTCAATGGTATTCTGGCAGCACTGGGGCTGCTTAGATTCATGTTAGTTCAAGTAAATCTTCACAAAACAGGTACACAGTGAAGACCACAGTGTACACAGTTCCTAAGCAGAACAACCTTTATTCTCTCTTTGCTTAAAGACAAAGTAAAACCAGCTTGTTCCTTGAAGCAAACTGCACTTTAACTCTGTTCCAGTTTGAAGCAAACGAGAGTATGACTCAACTCGTTCATTATGAGTGCTGAGATGCTCTTAACAAAAGGAGCTCCTTAAAACTCTATAAAAAGTAGTTGCAAAAATGCCCTGGAAATGGTTAAAGATCATGTTAGCTTCCCATAGGCAGAGCTTTATGAACACTGCACTGATTTTTTTCAAGCATGGAATCCTTTCCAAGATACTCGGAGGACAGATCCAGAAAACAATTTTCAAGACAACATATTTAAGTTTAAATGGAGCTCATTTAAATTAAATGGAACTTATATAGATAATGATCTGCACACACTATTCCAGGGGCTCCAAAGCTAATTTCTAGGCTGTTCCCATAAGGCAAATAAGACAGTATACTCATAGCCATTGAGAAGCATGCTTGCAAATAATACAGAGTGGGGAAAAACTGGCAGGTGGCAGAAATTTTTTATCCAAAATTCAACAGTGTTTCTCAGTTCACAGGACTGGGCCAGGGGAAGAAGCAAAGGATATATACAGACCATGCAGTTATGGTCAGGGGCAGAGTTATGCAATGACCCTACACCCTGACTGGCATTTGAGGCAACATCATTTTTGGGGGTCTTTGCACCTTTTTGTCCTCCATCTTAATTTTAAATCTTTAAATGTTGCAATACAGGATTTTTAGTAGGTTTGGAAAGCTGTATAATTTATAAATTCTTTTTTTAAAAATACAGCCACATAAAACACTTCTAAAGGATAAAGCCCAAACTATACATCAAGCCAATCAATATTCTGCAGCAGAGCCTGCATAATTACTTTTTTCTGTGCTGTAACAGGGCCACATTGTGCTTTATGACTATCATTAATTATTAAAATAGTTTCCTGCACTAGCGTGCATCCCTACATAGCACCTGTCATCCGTCTTCTCAGGTCACCATCCTCCCCACTGACTTGTCTCTGTCTCATGGCCTCTGTCTAGGTCCTTCAGCATTCCCCTGGGATTGCAGTCAAACACTGTGCAATGTTTCCCTGCCTCACTGTTCTTTTATCGCCAAAGTCCTTGAGTCTTTTGCATCCAAAACCAACCTGTCTACACTTTATTATAAAGCAATACCAGAGACTTCCAGCCATGTTTATGAATTAATAAAGCTTTCCCTTCCTCCAGTTATATAAGGTTAGCTGCTGGCACAGAAGTTTTAATACAACAAAACTACAAGATACACATGATTTTTCACCAGTGGGACCCCACTCAAACCAGCCAGTGGGTGCTTCAAAAACAGGAACTGGTAAGCACATTAGGTGGTAACCAGTAATATTGTTGAGTGGTCTGAGGCCTCTAGTTTCTTCAGTTCTTAACATCCAAGACATATAAAAATCAAAATGGAAAAGTGTCCCCAGATGACCAGTCCTTCCTTTTCAGCAGTTACAAAATATCAATTCACTTTCCAAATTATAATAGAAGTATTTTGGTGTGTGGTTTTGCTTATTTTTTTAAATATAAACTCACCTCTTCTGTTCTCATTTCTTATAACTATAAATTATCTTTATGTTTTCTTTTCTCCTTTAAAGTGCCTTCTCTTTTCAGCCGCAACCTGGCCTCCTCTTATCTACAATGAGACCTTCCATTTTTAACTTCTGCTTTTTTCTCCTCTCTAGCTGACTGCTTCTTACTCATTTTAACTTGATCATGATTCTTCATACCAGTAAATGTGAGAGGTGACACACAGTATTTTTGGTATGGTTAATAAACAGCATCTAGGTACTGAGTTGTACACAGAAATTGTAGACATGCATCTGAAGCAATTGAATTTGCATTTATGATTTTCTCAGTGCTTGATGCTACCTATCTTTAAGTGTCAAATCCATGTGAGAGAATTTCTGAAGATTTTGCAATTTAAAAAAAGCAACACTTCTAGCAGGTATTATTTTTGTTATTTTTGCCAAGATACTATTTCACTTTATTATTGTTGGAGGCATCTGTCCCCACTATATCCTAACTCTCCCTCTCTGCAGCTGCATACTTAATTGAACCTAAAGAAAAAAGAAGAGCAGGTTATTCTGGGAAGCCATGAAATGGGCTTATTTTAGAATTATGGTTTTATTTGCCATCACCACTGTTCTGCAGTTATCACTTCCACAATTCCCTACTGAGGTGAAACTTAACAAGCACTTAAGAGCACACAGCAGTAGTACATAACAGGTTAGGACAGAGAGTGAAGAACAACTGCTAGAAGAATTAAGGTATGTGGCAAATAATTATCTCACTGATATTGGGTCACCATACAGAGTTTAGCACTTCCACTCTTATGCAAAGCTCCACAAAGTCCTTCAGCACCCTAATAAGCCTGTCATTAGGTTTTACACCCTCTCAACTCTGACTGCCACATTGCTCGGGATGAACTCACTAATCCTCTCACGGTTGCCAGGTTTACTTTGAGGTCTCCCATCACAAAGTAGTTAAGCATGATTCTGCTTCACAAAATCCTGGTTAGATCTCACTGGGAAGAACGTGAAGGAGACTGGTCACTTTCCAACCTAATACAGTTGACAAAATTCCCTTAATTTCTTCACTACATGCATCTAAAAAGAAAAATCAAAGCTCCTTTTTTTAGCCCAGATCTCACATGGGTTTAAAGTTTAGTTGCACTGTGACACTGCAGGCCACAGCCTGATTCTTCACTGCATCACCTCTCATGGGCAGTAGTTCTCAGTGCAAAAGTGAGTGCAGAACATCTGTGCATATTGGTCCGTGTGCTCTGGGCACATTTTGTATTCTGAATGGACATCCTGAACTTCGTAAGAGCTGAAACTACTTCAAATGAGGAGCAAGATGACATAGCAACATATTCTCTCCTTCTTGTTTTCTCTCTTTTTTTCTTTTAGTGTTAGTTTTAATTTAATTAGACTTTGTGACTGCTAGGTTTCCACTTATGTTACAACAGCTTCAGCAATTCTAAACTCTCGAAAGCCCTAATAAATGGGCTCGCTGCCTGAAATAGTTATGGGAAGGAACTCCTAAATATTACCCCTTTCCTCTGGGTACACTAAAGGCTTGGAAATACCTGCATGAAGGAAATTCCTATATATAGCCAGGTAAATTAAAGAGAGAATATTGAAAAAAGATGAACCACTTGTGTTACAATTTAAATAAGACTGTAGTATGAACCACAACCTGCAGTGAAGCACAGTATATCAACTTTCATGTGCTGTTTTGTAAGACGACTTACCTGGACTTTCGTATTGCCTAATGGGCACCAAGAAAAATAAAATCTAGTTTACCATAATCATCAGTGGTTTTTTTAAAAAACTACTTATTATTCTAATTATCCTGTTGACACTAATCCATTTAGGCTTTCCAACAATATTTTCTAGCTTCTAATAAAATTACATAAAGATACATAAAAATCTTTCTGGAATTTATTTTTAAAATAATTTCTAGTCCCTGTTCAGGAAAAGCCATCACTTGAAAATTCAATCTAGGTCTGAGATTTTCAGTGCTCAGGAGTGTGCATATTTCAAAAGCTCAGAACAGTCAGAGACTATGAAACTAAGGGCTGTAATATAAAACTGATCAGCTCAAATCCCATGACAGTGCAATCAAAGACAGCAAGTATTCACAGGATCAAATCTTTACAAAAGCTGTAAAACAGCCTTCAGGTTACCATCCCTAAATTACAGTGACAAAAATCCTCAAGTAAATCCATTTATAAGGCAAATATAGTGTGTGCTTGCAGTATCTTATTTCAGTTGTCATTAATTTGCTTCATATAACAACCTAAACACATCAGTTTAGAGCTACAAGAAGTACTATTTTATACAGAGATTTGCACTGGGAATGTTTCTTCCAATCTAAAACATGCTACAGTTTGTAAAATACTCCCCATACTGAAAACAGGGAATAAAAACAGCCACTTATTTTTGTATATGAGCATATTATGACAGTAATTTCTGTTTCCAACCAGCAGCTCTACTCTCTCAGCATGTGAAAAGATAAGAAAAAGGCTGTCTTTTTCACCTGCAAACTTTCTGGTTAAATTATCAGAGAGTAATGCAACTGTTTCTCTGAGGGTCAGGTCCTGTTTCCTTGCTGGATGCCACAGTCTTTCTGTGCAGAGCAATACAACAGCATGAGCGAAACCAAAGGACACCAGAGTTGAATTATTCAGACTGAAATACTGCCCACAGTTCAGAAGAGAAAAATGAGATTCCAGGAAACGCTCCTATTTCTGCTCCCTTATTACTGAGTGAGCAGGGAAGTGATGGCAAAAAGTTAGAGCTTTAGACTTCTCTGCCTACAGAAACTCTGCAGTACTGTAGATGCCCAAAGATGATCTATGCACAGACTGTGTAATTTGGTGAATACTGTGCATTGGGAAACATTAGACTGAATAATAATAA